>NW_027422961.1:2012500-2015000 GCF_048934315.1 Petromyzon marinus | reverse complement strand
CTCTAGAGCGGCCTTTCAATGCTCGCTACTCTGTGGACCGGCAAAAGCAATTGAAACCAACCCTAACTCTCACGCGCAGTTGGCAGCCCTTCCTAGGGCACAATACCGAAACAGCGCAAGCAAACCCTGCAGCTACAACCCAAGGGACAGCCTTCCCAACGCACTCTGGAGGAGAAGAGGCTCCTCGGGCGGAGTAACACAGCTCGAGATGCTCGCTCATTCACGGAAATCGTGGGAAACAACCTGCCGCCGGCACACCACTTCGTCCTCACATGAGGTTACCATTGTCCATACAATAGTGCAGGTGCGATGGAAATCTTTTCTCGTTTTGGTGCGTGCTACATTTTTACGGATAGACCCCGTGAAACGCTAGAAATTGGCGGGGATGTGTCTCTTGTGGCTCACGGGGCTGTTAGGGTGGCACAGAAATCCCTCGGAATGGGAAAACGGGTCATTTTCGTGTTGCCACATTGCATGCGAACGGCATGAAACTTCCAGAGGCATTTGCAGCAGGAATGCATGTGCAGTCAAAAAAGTGAATATTTTTCACGGATAGACCCCGTGAAACGCTAGAAATTGGCGGCGATGTCTCTCTTGTGGCTCACGGGGCTGTTAGGGTGGCACAGAAATCCCTCGGAATGGGAAAACGGGTCATTTTCGTGTCGCCACATTGCATGCGAACCGCATGAAACTTCCAGAGGCATTTGCAGCAGAAATGCATGTGCAGTCAAAAAATTGAATATTTTTCACGGATAGACCCCGTGAAACGCTAGAAATTGGCGGGGATGTGTCTCTTGTGGCTCACGGGGCTGTTAGGGTGGCACAGAAATCCCTCGGAATGGGAAAAAACGGGTCATTTTCGTGTCGCCACATTGCATGCGAACCGCATGAAACTTCCAGAGGCATTTGCAGCAGGAATGCATGTGCACTCAAAAAATGTGATATTTTTCACGGAGAGACCCCGTGAAACGCTAGAAGTGGGCGGGGATGTCTCTCTTGTGGCTCACGGGGCTGTTAGGGTGGCACAGAAATCCCTCGGAATGGGAAAACGGGTCATTTTCGTGTCGCCACATTGCATACGAACCGCATGAAACTTCCAGAGGCATTTGCAGCAGGAATGCATGTGCACTCAAAAAAGTGAATATTTCTCACGGATAGACCCCGTGATACGCTAGAAATTGGCGGGGATGTCTCTCTTGTGGCTCACGGGGCTGTTAGGGTGGCACAGAAATCCCTCGGAATGGGAAAACGGGTCATTTTCGTGTCGCCACATTGCATGCGAACCGCATGCAACTTCCAGAGGCATTTGCAGCAGAAATGCATGTGCAGTCAAAAAAAATTTGATATTTTTCACGGATAGACCCCGTGAAACGCTAGAAATTGGCGGGGATGTGTCTCTTGTGGCTCACGGGGCTGTTAGGGTGGCACAGAAATCCCTCGGAATGGGAAAAAACGGGTCATTTTCGTGTCGCCACATTGCATGCGAACCGCATGAAACTTCCAGAGGCATTTGCAGCAGGAATGCATGTGCACTCAAAAAATGTGATATTTTTCACGGAGAGACCCCGTGAAACGCTAGAAGTGGGCGGGGATGTCTCTCTTGTGGCTCACGGGGCTGTTAGGGTGGCACAGAAATCCCTCGGAATGGGAAAACGGGTCATTTTCGTGTCGCCACATTGCATACAAACCGCATGAAACTTCCAGAGGCATTTGCAGCAGGAATGCATGTGCACTCAAAAAAGTGAATATTTCTCACGGATAGACCCCGTGATACGCTAGAAATTGGCGGGGATGTCTCTCTTGTGGCTCACGGGGCTGTTAGGGTGGCACAGAAATCCCTAGGAATGGGAAAATGGGTCATTTTCGTGTCGCCACATTGCATGCGAACCGCATGCAACTTCCAGAGGCATTTGCAGCAGAAATGCATGTGCAGTCAAAAAAAATTTGATATTTTTCACGGATAGACCCCGTGAAACGCTAGAAATTGGCGGGGATGTGTCTCTTGTGGCTCACGGGGCTGTTCGGGTCGCACAGAAATCCCTGGGAATGGGAAAACGGGTCATTTTCGTGTTGCCACATTGCGTACGAACCGCATGAAACTTCCAGAGGCATTTGCAGCAGGAATGCATGTGCACTCAAAAACTTCTATATGTTTCACGGATAGACCCCGTGAAACGCTAGAAATTGGCGGGGATGTGTCTCTTGTGGCTCACGGGGCTGTTAGGGTGGCACAGAACTCCCTCGGAATGGGAAAAGGGGTCATTTTCGTGTTGCCACATTGCATAGGAACGCCATGAAACTTCCAGAGGCATTTGCAGCAGAAAGGCACGTGCACTCAAAAATTTTAATATTTTTCACGCATAGACCCCGTCAAACGCTAGAAGTTGGCGGGGATGTCTCTCTTGTGGCTCACGGGGCTGTTAGGGTCGCACAGAAATGCCTCGGAATGGGAAAACGGGTCATTTTTGTGTGGCCACATTGCATAGGAACGGCATGAAAC
>NW_027422961.1:1997500-2000000 GCF_048934315.1 Petromyzon marinus | reverse complement strand
CAGAGGCATTTGCAGCAGAAATGCATGTGCAGTCAAAAAATTGAATATTTTTCACGGATAGACCCCGTGAAACGCTAGAAATTGGAGGGGATGTGTCTCTTGTGGCTCACGGGGCTGTTAGGGTGGCACAGAAATCCCTCGGAATGGGAAAAAACGGGTCATTTTCGTGTCGCCACATTGCATGCGAACCGCATGAAACTTCCAGAGGCATTTGCAGCAGGAATGCATGTGCACTCAAAAAATGTGATATTTTTCACGGAGAGACCCCGTGAAACGCTAGAAGTGGGCGGGGATGTCTCTCTTGTGGCTCACGGGGCTGTTAGGGTGGCACAGAAATCCCTCGGAATGGGAAAACGGGTCATTTTCGTGTCGCCACATTGCATACGAACCGCATGAAACTTCCAGAGGCATTTGCAGCAGGAATGCATGTGCACTCAAAAAAGTGAATATTTCTCACGGATAGACCCCGTGATACGCTAGAAATTGGCGGGGATGTCTCTCTTGTGGCTCACGGGGCTGTTAGGGTGGCACAGAAATCCCTCGGAATGGGAAAACGGGTCATTTTCGTGTCGCCACATTGCATGCGAACCGCATGCAACTTCCAGAGGCATTTGCAGCAGAAATGCATGTGCAGTCAAAAAAAAATTGATATTTTTCACGGATAGACCCCGTGAAACGCTAGAAATTGGCGGGGATGTGTCTCTTGTGGCTCACGGGGCTGTTCGGGTCGCACAGAAATCCCTGGGAATGGGAAAACGGGTCATTTTCGTGTTGCCACATTGCGTACGAACCGCATGAAACTTCCAGAGGCATTTGCAGCAGGAATGCATGTGCACTCAAAAACTTCTATATGTTTCACGGATAGACCCCGTGAAACGCTAGAAATTGGCGGGGATGTGTCTCTTGTGGCTCACGGGGCTGTTAGGGTGGCACAGAACTCCCTCGGAATGGGAAAAGGGGTCATTTTCGTGTTGCCACATTGCATAGGAACGCCATGAAACTTCCAGAGGCATTTGCAGCAGAAAGGCACGTGCACTCAAAAATTTTAATATTTTTCACGCATAGACCCCGTCAAACGCTAGAAGTTGGCGGGGATGTCTCTCTTGTGGCTCACGGGGCTGTTAGGGTCGCACAGAAATGCCTCGGAATGGGAAAACGGGTCATTTTTGTGTGGCCACATTGCATAGGAACGGCATGAAACTTCCAGAGGCATTTGCAGCAGGAATGCATGTGCACTCAAAAACGTCTATATTTTTCACGGATAGACCCCGTGAAACGCTATAAATTGGCGGGGATGTCTCTCTTGTGGCTCACGGGCGCTGTTAGTTAGGGTCGCACAGAAATCCCTCGGAATGGGAAAAGGGGTCATTTTCGTGTTGCCACATTGCGTACGAACGGCATGAAACTTCCAGAGGCATCTGCAGCAGAAATGCATGTGCACTCAAAAACGTCTATATTTTTCACGGATAGACCCCGTGAAACGCTAGAAATTGGCGGGGATGTGTCTCTTGTGGCTCACGGGGCTGTTAGGGTCGCACAGAAATCCCTCGGAATGGGAAAACGGGTCATTTTCGTGTTGCCACAATTGGCATACGAACGGCATGAAACTTCCAGAGGCATTTGCAGCAGAAATGCATGTGCACTCAAAAACGTGAATATTTTTTCACGGATAGACCCCGTCAAACGCTCGAATTTGGCGGGGATGTTTCTCTTGTGGGTCACGGGGCTGTTCGGCTCGCACAGAACTCCCTTGGTCCACCTGATTCGTGCATACAGGCAGCAACTAAAACTCTGTAAACCTGCTGTGAGGACATCTAAACAGTGGACCAGTGAGGCTGTGGAAGATTTGCGGGCGTGCTTAGACTGTACTGACTGGGATATGTTCACGACTGCTACCAATAGTCTGGATGAACTCACAGAGGCTGTGTACATCAGCTTCTGTGAGGACTGCTGTATCCCAACACGTACCAGGGTGAACTTTAACAACAACAAGCCCTGGTTCTCAGCAAAGCTCAAAAGGTTGAGGTTGGAGAAGGAGGAAGCGTTTAGGAGTGGGGATAGAGACAGATTCAAGGAGTCGAAGAACAGGTTTAGCAAAGCGGTGAGAGAGGCTAAACGACTGTACTCAGAGACACTAAAACACCAGTTCTCTACTAACGACGCTGCTTCTGTCTGCCAAAGGGCTCAGGCACATCACCAACTACAAACCCAGAGCGCCCCACACCACTAACGACTCCCGCCTAGCCAACGACCTGAACGAGTTCTACCGTAGATTTGAAAGACAATTGGACTGTCCTGAACCACCCCTTCCCACCCAAGAGGCCCCATCCCCCACCCATACTACAGAAACGACTCTCTCCTTTCAGGAGGGAGAAGTTAATGGGCTTTTCAAGAGGCAGAATCCACGCAAAGCAGCCGGGCCGGACTCTGTCTCTCCAGCCACCCTCAGGCACTGCGCTGACCAGCTGTCTCCGGTGTTCACCAACATCTTTAACACCTC
>NW_027422961.1:1985000-1987500 GCF_048934315.1 Petromyzon marinus | reverse complement strand
GTCTCTTGTGGCTCACGGGGCTGTTCGGGTCGCACAGAAATCCCTGGGAATGGGAAAACGGGTCATTTTCGTGTTGCCACATTGCGTACGAACCGCATGAAACTTCCAGAGGCATTTGCAGCAGGAATGCATGTGCACTCAAAAACTTCTATATGTTTCACGGATAGACCCCGTGAAACGCTAGAAATTGGCGGGGATGTGTCTCTTGTGGCTCACGGGGCTGTTAGGGTGGCACAGAACTCCCTCGGAATGGGAAAAGGGGTCATTTTCGTGTTGCCACATTGCATAGGAACGCCATGAAACTTCCAGAGGCATTTGCAGCAGAAAGGCACGTGCACTCAAAAATTTTAATATTTTTCACGCATAGACCCCGTCAAACGCTAGAAGTTGGCGGGGATGTCTCTCTTGTGGCTCACGGGGCTGTTAGGGTCGCACAGAAATGCCTCGGAATGGGAAAACGGGTCATTTTTGTGTGGCCACATTGCATAGGAACGGCATGAAACTTCCAGAGGCATTTGCAGCAGGAATGCATGTGCACTCAAAAACGTCTATATTTTTCACGGATAGACCCCGTGAAACGCTATAAATTGGCGGGGATGTCTCTCTTGTGGCTCACGGGCGCTGTTAGTTAGGGTCGCACAGAAATCCCTCGGAATGGGAAAAGGGGTCATTTTCGTGTTGCCACATTGCGTACGAACGGCATGAAACTTCCAGAGGCATCTGCAGCAGAAATGCATGTGCACTCAAAAACGTCTATATTTTTCACGGATAGACCCCGTGAAACGCTAGAAATTGGCGGGGATGTGTCTCTTGTGGCTCACGGGGCTGTTAGGGTCGCACAGAAATCCCTCGGAATGGGAAAACGGGTCATTTTCGTGTTGCCACAATTGGCATACGAACGGCATGAAACTTCCAGAGGCATTTGCAGCAGAAATGCATGTGCACTCAAAAACGTGAATATTTTTTCACGGATAGACCCCGTCAAACGCTCGAATTTGGCGGGGATGTTTCTCTTGTGGGTCACGGGGCTGTTCGGCTCGCACAGAACTCCCTTGGTCCACCTGATTCGTGCATACAGGCAGCAACTAAAACTCTGTAAACCTGCTGTGAGGACATCTAAACAGTGGACCAGTGAGGCTGTGGAAGATTTGCGGGCGTGCTTAGACTGTACTGACTGGGATATGTTCACGACTGCTACCAATAGTCTGGATGAACTCACAGAGGCTGTGTACATCAGCTTCTGTGAGGACTGCTGTATCCCAACACGTACCAGGGTGAACTTTAACAACAACAAGCCCTGGTTCTCAGCAAAGCTCAAAAGGTTGAGGTTGGAGAAGGAGGAAGCGTTTAGGAGTGGGGATAGAGACAGATTCAAGGAGTCGAAGAACAGGTTTAGCAAAGCGGTGAGAGAGGCTAAACGACTGTACTCAGAGACACTAAAACACCAGTTCTCTACTAACGACGCTGCTTCTGTCTGCCAAAGGGCTCAGGCACATCACCAACTACAAACCCAGAGCGCCCCACACCACTAACGACTCCCGCCTAGCCAACGACCTGAACGAGTTCTACCGTAGATTTGAAAGACAATTGGACTGTCCTGAACCACCCCTTCCCACCCAAGAGGCCCCATCCCCCACCCATACTACAGAAACGACTCTCTCCTTTCAGGAGGGAGAAGTTAATGGGCTTTTCAAGAGGCAGAATCCACGCAAAGCAGCCGGGCCGGACTCTGTCTCTCCAGCCACCCTCAGGCACTGCGCTGACCAGCTGTCTCCGGTGTTCACCAACATCTTTAACACCTCCCTGGAGACATGCCATGTACCAGCCTGTCTCAAGTCCTCCACCATCATCGCTGTGCCCAAAAAGCTAAGGCCAACAGGACTAAATGATTACAGACCGGTCGCCCTTACATCTGTGGTAATGAAGTCTTTTGAGCGCCTGCTCCTGGCACACCTCAAAGCCATCACAGACCCTCTCCTGGACCCCCTTCAGTTTGCCTACAGAGCCAACAGGTCTGTGGACGACGCAGTTAACATGGCCCTCAACTTCACCCTACAGCATGTGGACGCCCCAGCATCCTACGCCAGGATCCTGTTTGTGGACTTCAGCTCTGCCTTCAACACCATCATCCCTGCCCTGCTTCAGGACAAGCTCTTCCAGCTGAACGTGCCCTACTCCACCTGCAGGTGGATCACAGACTTCCTCTCTGACAGGAAGCAGTGCGTTAAGCCGGGAACAGAAGTCTCTGACTCCAGGTCCATCAGCACGGGAACTCCTCAGGGCTGCGTCCTTTGCCCACTGCTCTTCTCCCTGTATACCAACAGCTGCGCCTCCAATCATCTGTCCGTCAAACTCTTGAAGTTTGTCGGACGACACCACCCTCATTGGGCTGATCTCTGGTGGGGATGAGTCTGACTATAGGTGGGAAGCTGACAACCTGGTGACCTGGTGTAGCCAGAACAACTTAGAGCTAAATGCTCTAAGGACAGTTGAGATGGTT
>NW_027422961.1:1972500-1975000 GCF_048934315.1 Petromyzon marinus | reverse complement strand
TAGGGTGGCACAGAAATCCCTCGGAATGGGAAAACGGGTCATTTTCGTGTCGCCACATTGCATACGAACCGCATGAAACTTCCAGAGGCATTTGCAGCAGGAATGCATGTGCACTCAAAAAAGTGAATATTTCTCACGGATAGACCCCGTGATACGCTAGAAATTGGCGGGGATGTCTCTCTTGTGGCTCACGGGGCTGTTAGGGTGGCACAGAAATCCCTCGGAATGGGAAAACGGGTCATTTTCGTGTCGCCACATTGCATGCGAACCGCATGCAACTTCCAGAGGCATTTGCAGCAGAAATGCATGTGCAGTCAAAAAAAATTTGATATTTTTCACGGATAGACCCCGTGAAACGCTAGAAATTGGCGGGGATGTGTCTCTTGTGGCTCACGGGGCTGTTAGGGTGGCACAGAAATCCCTCGGAATGGGAAAAAACGGGTCATTTTCGTGTCGCCACATTGCATGCGAACCGCATGAAACTTCCAGAGGCATTTGCAGCAGGAATGCATGTGCACTCAAAAAATGTGATATTTTTCACGGAGAGACCCCGTGAAACGCTAGAAGTGGGCGGGGATGTCTCTCTTGTGGCTCACGGGGCTGTTAGGGTGGCACAGAAATCCCTCGGAATGGGAAAACGGGTCATTTTCGTGTCGCCACATTGCATACGAACCGCATGAAACTTCCAGAGGCATTTGCAGCAGGAATGCATGTGCACTCAAAAAAGTGAATATTTCTCACGGATAGACCCCGTGATACGCTAGAAATTGGCGGGGATGTCTCTCTTGTGGCTCACGGGGCTGTTAGGGTGGCACAGAAATCCCTCGGAATGGGAAAATGGGTCATTTTCGTGTCGCCACATTGCATGCGAACCGCATGCAACTTCCAGAGGCATTTGCAGCAGAAATGCATGTGCAGTCAAAAAAAATTTGATATTTTTCACGGATAGACCCCGTGAAACGCTAGAAATTGGCGGGGATGTGTCTCTTGTGGCTCACGGGGCTGTTCGGGTCGCACAGAAATCCCTGGGAATGGGAAAACGGGTCATTTTCGTGTTGCCACATTGCGTACGAACCGCATGAAACTTCCAGAGGCATTTGCAGCAGGAATGCATGTGCACTCAAAAACTTCTATATGTTTCACGGATAGACCCCGTGAAACGCTAGAAATTGGCGGGGATGTGTCTCTTGTGGCTCACGGGGCTGTTAGGGTGGCACAGAACTCCCTCGGAATGGGAAAAGGGGTCATTTTCGTGTTGCCACATTGCATAGGAACGCCATGAAACTTCCAGAGGCATTTGCAGCAGAAAGGCACGTGCACTCAAAAATTTTAATATTTTTCACGCATAGACCCCGTCAAACGCTAGAAGTTGGCGGGGATGTCTCTCTTGTGGCTCACGGGGCTGTTAGGGTCGCACAGAAATGCCTCGGAATGGGAAAACGGGTCATTTTTGTGTGGCCACATTGCATAGGAACGGCATGAAACTTCCAGAGGCATTTGCAGCAGGAATGCATGTGCACTCAAAAACGTCTATATTTTTCACGGATAGACCCCGTGAAACGCTATAAATTGGCGGGGATGTCTCTCTTGTGGCTCACGGGCGCTGTTAGTTAGGGTCGCACAGAAATCCCTCGGAATGGGAAAAGGGGTCATTTTCGTGTTGCCACATTGCGTACGAACGGCATGAAACTTCCAGAGGCATCTGCAGCAGAAATGCATGTGCACTCAAAAACGTCTATATTTTTCACGGATAGACCCCGTGAAACGCTAGAAATTGGCGGGGATGTGTCTCTTGTGGCTCACGGGGCTGTTAGGGTCGCACAGAAATCCCTCGGAATGGGAAAACGGGTCATTTTCGTGTTGCCACAATTGGCATACGAACGGCATGAAACTTCCAGAGGCATTTGCAGCAGAAATGCATGTGCACTCAAAAACGTGAATATTTTTTCACGGATAGACCCCGTCAAACGCTCGAATTTGGCGGGGATGTTTCTCTTGTGGGTCACGGGGCTGTTCGGCTCGCACAGAACTCCCTTGGTCCACCTGATTCGTGCATACAGGCAGCAACTAAAACTCTGTAAACCTGCTGTGAGGACATCTAAACAGTGGACCAGTGAGGCTGTGGAAGATTTGCGGGCGTGCTTAGACTGTACTGACTGGGATATGTTCACGACTGCTACCAATAGTCTGGATGAACTCACAGAGGCTGTGTACATCAGCTTCTGTGAGGACTGCTGTATCCCAACACGTACCAGGGTGAACTTTAACAACAACAAGCCCTGGTTCTCAGCAAAGCTCAAAAGGTTGAGGTTGGAGAAGGAGGAAGCGTTTAGGAGTGGGGATAGAGACAGATTCAAGGAGTCGAAGAACAGGTTTAGCAAAGCGGTGAGAGAGGCTAAACGACTGTACTCAGAGACACTAAAACACCAGTTCTCTACTAACGACGCTGCTTCTGTCTGCCAAAGGGCTCAGGCACATCACCAACTACAAACCCAGAGCG
>NW_027422961.1:1945000-1947500 GCF_048934315.1 Petromyzon marinus | reverse complement strand
GAACCGCATGAAACTTCCAGAGGCATTTGCAGCAGGAATGCATGTGCACTCAAAAACTTCTATATGTTTCACGGATAGACCCCGTGAAACGCTAGAAATTGGCGGGGATGTGTCTCTTGTGGCTCACGGGGCTGTTAGGGTGGCACAGAACTCCCTCGGAATGGGAAAAGGGGTCATTTTCGTGTTGCCACATTGCATAGGAACGCCATGAAACTTCCAGAGGCATTTGCAGCAGAAAGGCACGTGCACTCAAAAATTTTAATATTTTTCACGCATAGACCCCGTCAAACGCTAGAAGTTGGCGGGGATGTCTCTCTTGTGGCTCACGGGGCTGTTAGGGTCGCACAGAAATGCCTCGGAATGGGAAAACGGGTCATTTTTGTGTGGCCACATTGCATAGGAACGGCATGAAACTTCCAGAGGCATTTGCAGCAGGAATGCATGTGCACTCAAAAACGTCTATATTTTTCACGGATAGACCCCGTGAAACGCTATAAATTGGCGGGGATGTCTCTCTTGTGGCTCACGGGCGCTGTTAGTTAGGGTCGCACAGAAATCCCTCGGAATGGGAAAAGGGGTCATTTTCGTGTTGCCACATTGCGTACGAACGGCATGAAACTTCCAGAGGCATCTGCAGCAGAAATGCATGTGCACTCAAAAACGTCTATATTTTTCACGGATAGACCCCGTGAAACGCTAGAAATTGGCGGGGATGTGTCTCTTGTGGCTCACGGGGCTGTTAGGGTCGCACAGAAATCCCTCGGAATGGGAAAACGGGTCATTTTCGTGTTGCCACAATTGGCATACGAACGGCATGAAACTTCCAGAGGCATTTGCAGCAGAAATGCATGTGCACTCAAAAACGTGAATATTTTTTCACGGATAGACCCCGTCAAACGCTCGAATTTGGCGGGGATGTTTCTCTTGTGGGTCACGGGGCTGTTCGGCTCGCACAGAACTCCCTTGGTCCACCTGATTCGTGCATACAGGCAGCAACTAAAACTCTGTAAACCTGCTGTGAGGACATCTAAACAGTGGACCAGTGAGGCTGTGGAAGATTTGCGGGCGTGCTTAGACTGTACTGACTGGGATATGTTCACGACTGCTACCAATAGTCTGGATGAACTCACAGAGGCTGTGTACATCAGCTTCTGTGAGGACTGCTGTATCCCAACACGTACCAGGGTGAACTTTAACAACAACAAGCCCTGGTTCTCAGCAAAGCTCAAAAGGTTGAGGTTGGAGAAGGAGGAAGCGTTTAGGAGTGGGGATAGAGACAGATTCAAGGAGTCGAAGAACAGGTTTAGCAAAGCGGTGAGAGAGGCTAAACGACTGTACTCAGAGACACTAAAACACCAGTTCTCTACTAACGACGCTGCTTCTGTCTGCCAAAGGGCTCAGGCACATCACCAACTACAAACCCAGAGCGCCCCACACCACTAACGACTCCCGCCTAGCCAACGACCTGAACGAGTTCTACCGTAGATTTGAAAGACAATTGGACTGTCCTGAACCACCCCTTCCCACCCAAGAGGCCCCATCCCCCACCCATACTACAGAAACGACTCTCTCCTTTCAGGAGGGAGAAGTTAATGGGCTTTTCAAGAGGCAGAATCCACGCAAAGCAGCCGGGCCGGACTCTGTCTCTCCAGCCACCCTCAGGCACTGCGCTGACCAGCTGTCTCCGGTGTTCACCAACATCTTTAACACCTCCCTGGAGACATGCCATGTACCAGCCTGTCTCAAGTCCTCCACCATCATCGCTGTGCCCAAAAAGCTAAGGCCAACAGGACTAAATGATTACAGACCGGTCGCCCTTACATCTGTGGTAATGAAGTCTTTTGAGCGCCTGCTCCTGGCACACCTCAAAGCCATCACAGACCCTCTCCTGGACCCCCTTCAGTTTGCCTACAGAGCCAACAGGTCTGTGGACGACGCAGTTAACATGGCCCTCCACTTCACCCTACAGCATGTGGACGCCCCAGCATCCTACGCCAGGATCCTGTTTGTGGACTTCAGCTCTGCCTTCAACACCATCATCCCTGCCCTGCTTCAGGACAAGCTCTTCCAGCTGAACGTGCCCTACTCCACCTGCAGGTGGATCACAGACTTCCTCTCTGACAGGAAGCAGTGCGTTAAGCCGGGAACAGAAGTCTCTGACTCCAGGTCCATCAGCACGGGAACTCCTCAGGGCTGCGTCCTTTGCCCACTGCTCTTCTCCCTGTATACCAACAGCTGCGCCTCCAATCATCTGTCCGTCAAACTCTTGAAGTTTGTCGGACGACACCACCCTCATTGGGCTGATCTCTGGTGGGGATGAGTCTGACTATAGGTGGGAAGCTGACAACCTGGTGACCTGGTGTAGCCAGAACAACTTAGAGCTAAATGCTCTAAGGACAGTTGAGATGGTTGTGGACTTCAGGAAGAATACAGCCCCACTCACCGCCATCACCCTGTTAGACTCCGCAGTCAAAATTGTGGAGTCCTTCCGCTTCCTGGG
>NW_027422961.1:1932500-1935000 GCF_048934315.1 Petromyzon marinus | reverse complement strand
TCGGAATGGGAAAACGGGTCATTTTCGTGTCGCCACATTGCATACGAACCGCATGAAACTTCCAGAGGCATTTGCAGCAGGAATGCATGTGCACTCAAAAAAGTGAATATTTCTCACGGATAGACCCCGTGATACGCTAGAAATTGGCGGGGATGTCTCTCTTGTGGCTCACGGGGCTGTTAGGGTGGCACAGAAATCCCTCGGAATGGGAAAACGGGTCATTTTCGTGTCGCCACATTGCATGCGAACCGCATGCAACTTCCAGAGGCATTTGCAGCAGAAATGCATGTGCAGTCAAAAAAAAATTGATATTTTTCACGGATAGACCCCGTGAAACGCTAGAAATTGGCGGGGATGTGTCTCTTGTGGCTCACGGGGCTGTTCGGGTCGCACAGAAATCCCTGGGAATGGGAAAACGGGTCATTTTCGTGTTGCCACATTGCGTACGAACCGCATGAAACTTCCAGAGGCATTTGCAGCAGGAATGCATGTGCACTCAAAAACTTCTATATGTTTCACGGATAGACCCCGTGAAACGCTAGAAATTGGCGGGGATGTGTCTCTTGTGGCTCACGGGGCTGTTAGGGTGGCACAGAACTCCCTCGGAATGGGAAAAGGGGTCATTTTCGTGTTGCCACATTGCATAGGAACGCCATGAAACTTCCAGAGGCATTTGCAGCAGAAAGGCACGTGCACTCAAAAATTTTAATATTTTTCACGCATAGACCCCGTCAAACGCTAGAAGTTGGCGGGGATGTCTCTCTTGTGGCTCACGGGGCTGTTAGGGTCGCACAGAAATGCCTCGGAATGGGAAAACGGGTCATTTTTGTGTGGCCACATTGCATAGGAACGGCATGAAACTTCCAGAGGCATTTGCAGCAGGAATGCATGTGCACTCAAAAACGTCTATATTTTTCACGGATAGACCCCGTGAAACGCTATAAATTGGCGGGGATGTCTCTCTTGTGGCTCACGGGCGCTGTTAGTTAGGGTCGCACAGAAATCCCTCGGAATGGGAAAAGGGGTCATTTTCGTGTTGCCACATTGCGTACGAACGGCATGAAACTTCCAGAGGCATCTGCAGCAGAAATGCATGTGCACTCAAAAACGTCTATATTTTTCACGGATAGACCCCGTGAAACGCTAGAAATTGGCGGGGATGTGTCTCTTGTGGCTCACGGGGCTGTTAGGGTCGCACAGAAATCCCTCGGAATGGGAAAAGGGGTCATTTTCGTGTTGCCACATTGCGTACGAACGGCATGAAACTTCCAGAGGCATCTGCAGCAGAAATGCATGTGCACTCAAAAACGTCTATATTTTTCACGGATAGACCCCGTGAAACGCTAGAAATTGGCGGGGATGTGTCTCTTGTGGCTCACGGGGCTGTTAGGGTCGCACAGAAATCCCTCGGAATGGGAAAACGGGTCATTTTCGTGTTGCCACAATTGGCATACGAACGGCATGAAACTTCCAGAGGCATTTGCAGCAGAAATGCATGTGCACTCAAAAACGTGAATATTTTTTCACGGATAGACCCCGTCAAACGCTCGAATTTGGCGGGGATGTTTCTCTTGTGGGTCACGGGGCTGTTCGGCTCGCACAGAACTCCCTTGGTCCACCTGATTCGTGCATACAGGCAGCAACTAAAACTCTGTAAACCTGCTGTGAGGACATCTAAACAGTGGACCAGTGAGGCTGTGGAAGATTTGCGGGCGTGCTTAGACTGTACTGACTGGGATATGTTCACGACTGCTACCAATAGTCTGGATGAACTCACAGAGGCTGTGTACATCAGCTTCTGTGAGGACTGCTGTATCCCAACACGTACCAGGGTGAACTTTAACAACAACAAGCCCTGGTTCTCAGCAAAGCTCAAAAGGTTGAGGTTGGAGAAGGAGGAAGCGTTTAGGAGTGGGGATAGAGACAGATTCAAGGAGTCGAAGAACAGGTTTAGCAAAGCGGTGAGAGAGGCTAAACGACTGTACTCAGAGACACTAAAACACCAGTTCTCTACTAACGACGCTGCTTCTGTCTGCCAAAGGGCTCAGGCACATCACCAACTACAAACCCAGAGCGCCCCACACCACTAACGACTCCCGCCTAGCCAACGACCTGAACGAGTTCTACCGTAGATTTGAAAGACAATTGGACTGTCCTGAACCACCCCTTCCCACCCAAGAGGCCCCATCCCCCACCCATACTACAGAAACGACTCTCTCCTTTCAGGAGGGAGAAGTTAATGGGCTTTTCAAGAGGCAGAATCCACGCAAAGCAGCCGGGCCGGACTCTGTCTCTCCAGCCACCCTCAGGCACTGCGCTGACCAGCTGTCTCCGGTGTTCACCAACATCTTTAACACCTCCCTGGAGACATGCCATGTACCAGCCTGTCTCAAGTCCTCCACCATCATCGCTGTGCCCAAAAAGCTAAGGCCAACAGGACTAAATGATTACAGACC
This sequence comes from Petromyzon marinus, assembly GCF_048934315.1. Taxonomy (NCBI): domain Eukaryota; kingdom Metazoa; phylum Chordata; class Hyperoartia; order Petromyzontiformes; family Petromyzontidae; genus Petromyzon; species Petromyzon marinus. The sequence goes on along the minus strand of NW_027422961.1, from coordinate 1,932,544 downwards.
GGTCGCCCTTACATCTGTGGTAATGAAGTCTTTTGAGCGCCTGC
>NW_027422961.1:1920000-1922500 GCF_048934315.1 Petromyzon marinus | reverse complement strand
TCAAAAAAGTGAATATTTTTCACGGATAGACCCCGTGAAACGCTAGAAATTGGCGGCGATGTCTCTCTTGTGGCTCACGGGGCTGTTAGGGTCGCACAGAAATCCCTCGGAATGGGAAAACGGGTCATTTTCGTGTCGCCACATTGCATGCGAACCGCATGAAACTTCCAGAGGCATTTGCAGCAGAAATGCATGTGCAGTCAAAAAAAATTGATATTTTTCACGGATAGACCCCGTGAAACGCTAGAAATTGGCGGGGATGTGTCTCTTGTGGCTCACGGGGCTGTTAGGGTGGCACAGAAATCCCTCGGAATGGGAAAAAACGGGTCATTTTCGTGTCGCCACATTGCATGCGAACCGCATGAAACTTCCAGAGGCATTTGCAGCAGGAATGCATGTGCACTCAAAAAATGTGATATTTTTCACGGAGAGACCACGTGAAACGCTAGAAGTGGGCAGGGATGTCTCTCTTGTGGCTCACGGGGCTGTTAGGGTGGCACAGAAATCCCTCGGAATGGGAAAACGGGTCATTTTAGTGTCGCCACATTGCATACGAACCGCATGAAACTTCCAGAGGCATTTGCAGCAGGAATGCATGTGCACTCAAAAAAGTGAATATTTCTCCGGATAGACCCCGTGATACGCTAGAAATTGGCGGGGATGTCTCTCTTGTGGCTCACGGGGCTGTTAGGGTGGCACAGAAATCCCTCGGAATGGGAAAACGGGTCATTTTCGTGTCGCCACATTGCATGCGAACCGCATGCAACTTCCAGAGGCATTTGCAGCAGAAATGCATGTGCAGTCAAAAAAAATTGATATTTTTCACGGATAGACCCCGTGAAACGCTAGAAATTGGCGGGGATGTGTCTCTTGTGGCTCACGGGGCTGTTCGGGTCGCACAGAAATCCCTGGGAATGGGAAAACGGGTCATTTTCGTGTTGCCACATTGCGTACGAACCGCATGAAACTTCCAGAGGCATTTGCAGCAGGAATGCATGTGCACTCAAAAACTTCTATATGTTTCACGGATAGACCCCGTGAAACGCTAGAAATTGGCGGGGATGTGTCTCTTGTGGCTCACGGGGCTGTTAGGGTGGCACAGAACTCCCTCGGAATGGGAAAAGGGGTCATTTTCGTGTTGCCACATTGCATAGGAACGCCATGAAACTTCCAGAGGCATTTGCAGCAGAAAGGCACGTGCACTCAAAAATTTTAATATTTTTCACGCATAGACCCCGTCAAACGCTAGAAGTTGGCGGGGATGTCTCTGTTGTGGCTCACGGGGCTGTTAGGGTCGCACAGAAATGCCTCGGAATGGGAAAACGGGTCATTTTTGTGTGGCCACATTGCATAGGAACGGCATGAAACTTCCAGAGGCATTTGCAGCAGGAATGCATGTGCACTCAAAAACGTCTATATTTTTCACGGATAGACCCCGTGAAACGCTATAAATTGGCGGGGATGTGTCTCTTGTGGCTCACGGGCGCTGTTAGTTAGGGTCGCACAGAAATCCCTCGGAATGGGAAAAGGGGTCATTTTCGTGTTGCCACATTGCGTACGAACGGCATGAAACTTCCAGAGGCATCTGCAGCAGAAATGCATGTGCACTCAAAAACGTCTATATTTTTCACGGATAGACCCCGTGAAACGCTAGAAATTGGCGGGGATGTGTCTCTTGTGGCTCACGGGGCTGTTAGGGTCGCACAGAAATCCCTCGGAATGGGAAAACGGGTCATTTTCGTGTGGCCACAATTGGCATACGAACGGCATGAAACTTCCAGAGGCATTTGCAGCAGAAATGCATGTGCACTCAAAAACGTGAATATTTTTTCACGGATAGACCCCGTCAAACGCTCGAATTTGGCGGGGATGTTTCTCTTGTGGGTCACGGGGCTGTTCGGCTCGCACAGAACTCCCTTGGTCCACCTGATTCGTGCATACAGGCAGCAACTAAAACTCTGTAAACCTGCTGTGAGGACATCTAAACAGTGGACCAGTGAGGCTGTGGAAGATTTGCGGGCGTGCTTAGACTGTACTGACTGGGATATGTTCACGACTGCTACCAATAGTCTGGATGAACTCACAGAGGCTGTGACGTCCTACATCAGCTTCTGTGAGGACTGCTGTATCCCAACACGTACCAGGGTGAACTTTAACAACAACAACAAGCCCTGGTTCTCAGCAAAGCTCAAAAGGTTGAGGTTGGAGAAGGAGGAAGCGTTTAGGAGTGGGGATAGAGACAGATTCAAGGAGTCGAAGAACAGGTTTAGAAAGCGGTGAGAGAGGCTAAACGACTGTACTCAGAGACACTAAAACACCAGTTCTCTACTAACGACGCTGCTTCTGTCTGCCAAAGGGCTCAGGCACATCACCAACTACAAACCCAGAGCGCCCCACACCACTAACGACTCCCGCCTAGCCAACGACCTGAACGAGTTCTACCGTAGATTTGAAAGACAATTGGACTGTCCTGAACCACCCCTTCCCACCCAAGAGGCCC
>NW_027422961.1:1912500-1915000 GCF_048934315.1 Petromyzon marinus | reverse complement strand
CCTTACTGAGGTCTATTGACACTATTTGCGCGTTTTCGTGCTTTTGCCTGGCGTTGTGTATGATGAAGTGTAGTAATGCACTATTTTCGAATACCGGGAGGAATGCTTTCTGCCTGTAATTAAGCTTTAATTGCTGTCCTAGACGATAACTTAAAATTTTGTGTAATAGCCTAATTACAATTGATGAGATGGTTATGGGTCTCCAATTTGAGGGTTTTTCTAAATCCTCTTTAGTTTTAGGTATAAGTCTTGTTCTGTGTTGTTTCCATATTTGTGGTATATCCTGTAAATAAAGGATGATATTTAAGATATCTAGTAAATATTTTATTGGTAAAGTCCTAAGATCGCTAAGAATAATGTTGTCCTGTCCAGGTGACTTATCCTTCATAATTGCTAGGGTCTTAATCAACTCATCTAAGGTGATTGCTTTTACAATATCGATGCAGGATTGGTCGTTTTTTTAATTTAAAGGGTATATTATCTGGAGGAGAGTTTGACTCGAATAAAGTAACGAATGTTCCCCGTATGCTTTCTTCAGTTGGGTATATACTTGGCCCCGATCTATCTGAAGTAATCTCGTCTAATAGAGCTTTCTTGTTCGTATGGTATAAATATTGATACCTCCTGTATTTAGTTTGCTTTGATTGTCTTCGATGCCTATTCTCATCTTTCTCCTGTTGGTTTACACGATCTTTCCTATTAATTGGTTTACTTCGATTTAAAAACTTTTCTACATGAGAATTGAGTAGCAGTAACGCCTGATTGTGACTTAAATTCTCGATCTTTAGATCGGTAATTATGACCTGAAGATCCTCAGCTGCTGTCAGTGATTGTTCTTTTTCGGCCCTTATTGCTGGCTGATCTCCTTCAGAAGGTGTAGTTGTTATTTCCGATGTTGTCGGTAAAACTAAGTTAACAAGGCATTGATTTTCTACCTTATAGGTGGTTTCTTTCAATGTCCTTACCAATTCCTTATACTTGATATTTCTCCGCTTCCCTTTAATCGCTTCTAGCGTTCTGTGTGGCATAACTGAGTTCTGTATTAGTTGATTCATGTTTATGTCCTCATCATTCTGTTGGGCTTCTTTATGGGCCATAATTTCTACCTCTTCTTCTCCCCATCTAACTTTCCTTCCTGGTGCGTTTTGCTGTAGTCTAGCTTCATGTTCTGTCGGATGAGTTCGTCTAGTATGTACCCCTAAACCTGTTTTCGTAGTAAAACCTCTGCTACAATATGAACAACTAAATAGTGTTTCCTCAATTGTGGTGGTTATAGCACTAGTTTTACCTATTAAACTTTTGCAAGTTCTTCCGTAGTGTGACGCTATCTTGTGTATGCTATCTGCTGTGCGATTACAAATTCGACATTTATACGTTTTGTTTGCGTGCGGATGTACCCGTGTCATATGTGATGACCAAGTTCTATGGTCTAGGAAAACAAGATTGCATGGATAACATTTGTTCTGATCTGTGCATGGGTAGTCCCATGAAAACATGTCCGAAAGGATAAATTCCGTAGTCAGCTCGTCTGTTAATCGCTCATTCATGAGCGATGTTAGATGTCACCGAGTAGTCCGTCCGGTTTATTTTCTTTATAATTCGCGACTTACGTTTATAGCACACAGGGTTGTCGGCCCAAGTGTATGCTATTGTGATCAGCTTTTTCACCGCACATCGGCAGCTAATCGTCGGTCAAAATTGACTCCTTCGATTTGCACTTCTAGCAATACAACTGGTGTAATGGAAAACTGTGGTGAAAGTTTCAGTGTTTCGTTTTGATTTAACCAATATATAAATGTTTCGCCTGAACCCACCATCAGCCGACTGAACTAATCAGCAAAGATCGTTACGCAAATAAGGCATGCCTGCACCATACCAGATTAGTACATTGGTATGATAGAGGGCTCAGCTGTAACATCATCATATAGTTACAGGGTGGTGGTTAATTCACTTATTTGCATACGATATGCAATCAATGCAGAAAGAGCAGAGAAGAATTGCAAGTACACTTAGGAAAAAAAAAATACACGTAAAAGAAATTGTAGTGAGACCCAATGTACGATTTGGCGGTTTAAATCCCCTTTGGCGTCAGTCTCTTTGTTGTAGATCTTGTGGAGTTGCGTTGCGAAACCCCAGGACACGACTGCCACACGGGTAGCCACTTGTTTTCCGTGAAATACACGCAGGAGAAACCAGGCCCAAAGTCAATCCATTCAAGTTTGGTTGGCACCTCCTGGTCAGCAACAATCCCGTTGGTGTCGTTCACACTCATCCTTGCACAGCATTTCTTCCGGCAGTGAAGTTGAGATGATTCACACCTTGGGCTGCCCTCTTGCCTTGTGCCAGCTTCGAAGTGGTTGCTTCGATGTTGAGCCACGCAAGAAAGTTGTTATCCAGCACTCAGTCGTCCTTCACTCAACAGCAGTCACCACTGTGGTTGTAGTGGTCGCTACTGAGGTCTAAGACACGATTGCGTTAGAGACCAAAAGGATTGCCTGTG
>NW_027422961.1:1902500-1905000 GCF_048934315.1 Petromyzon marinus | reverse complement strand
TTGCGTACGAACCGCATGAAACTTCCAGAGGCATTTGCAGCAGGAATGCATGTGCACTCAAAAACTTCTATATGTTTCACGGATAGACCCCGTGAAACGCTAGAAATTGGCGGGGATGTGTCTCTTGTGGCTCACGGGGCTGTTAGGGTGGCACAGAACTCCCTCGGAATGGGAAAAGGGGTCATTTTCGTGTTGCCACATTGCATAGGAACGCCATGAAACTTCCAGAGGCATTTGCAGCAGAAAGGCACGTGCATTCAAAAATTTTAATATTTTTCACGCATAGACCCCGTCAAACGCTAGAAGTTGGCGGGGATGTCGCTCTTGTGGCTCACGGGGCTGTTAGGGTCGCACAGAAATGCCTCGGAATGGGAAAACGGGTCATTTTTGTGTGGCCACATTGCATAGGAACGGCATGAAACTTCCAGAGGCATTTGCAGCAGGAATGCATGTGCACTCAAAAACGTCTATATTTTTCACGGATAGACCCCGTGAAACGCTATAAATTGGCGGGGATGTCTCTCTTGTGGCTCACGGGCGCTGTTAGTTAGGGTCGCACAGAAATCCCTCGGAATGGGAAAAGGGGTCATTTTCGTGTTGCCACATTGCGTACGAACGGCATGAAACTTCCAGAGGCATTTGCAGCAGAAAGGCATGTGCACTCAAAAACGTGAATATTTTTTCACGGATAGACCCCGTCAAACGCTCGAATTTGGCGGGGATGTTTCTCTTGTGGGTCACGGGGCTGTTCGGCTCGCACAGAACTCCCTTGGTCCACCTGATTCGTGCATACAGGCAGCAACTAAAACTCTGTAAACCTGCTGTGAGGACATCTAAACAGTGGACCAGTGAGGCTGTGGAAGATTTGCGGGCGTGCTTAGACTGTACTGACTGGGATATGTTCACGACTGCTACCAATAGTCTGGATGAACTCACAGAGGCTGTGACGTCCTACATCAGCTTCTGTGAGGACTGCTGTTTCCCAACACGTACCAGGGTGAACTTTAACAACAACAAGCCCTGGTTCTCAGCAAAGCTCAAAAGGTTGAGGTTGGAGAAGGAGGAAGCGTTTAGGAGTGGGGATAGAGACAGATTCAAGGAGTCGAAGAACAGGTTTAGCAAAGCGGTGAGAGAGGCTAAACGACTGTACTCAGAGACACTAAAACACCAGTTCTCTACTAACGACGCTGCTTCTGTCTGCCAAAGGGCTCAGGCACATCACCAACTACAAACCCAGAGCGCCCCACACCACTAACGACTCCCGCCTAGCCAACGACCTGAACGAGTTCTACCGTAGATTTGAAAGACAATTGGACTGTCCTGAACCACCCCTTCCCACCCAAGAGGCCCCATCCCCCACCCATACTACAGAAACGACTCTCTCCTTTCAGGAGGGAGAAGTTAATGGGCTTTTCAAGAGGCAGAATCCACGCAAAGCAGCCGGGCCGGACTCTGTCTCTCCAGCCACCCTCAGGCACTGCGCTGACCAGCTGTCTCCGGTGTTCACCAACATCTTTAACACCTCCCTGGAGACATGCCATGTACCAGCCTGTCTCAAGTCCTCCACCATCATCGCTGTGCCCAAAAAGCTAAGGCCAACAGGACTAAATGATTACAGACCGGTCGCCCTTACATCTGTGGTAATGAAGTCTTTTGAGCGCCTGCTCCTGGCACACCTCAAAGCCATCACAGACCCTCTCCTGGACCCCCTTCAGTTTGCCTACAGAGCCAACAGGTCTGTGGACGACGCAGTTAACATGGCCCTCCACTTCACCCTACAGCATGTGGACGCCCCAGCATCCTACGCCAGGATCCTGTTTGTGGACTTCAGCTCTGCCTTCAACACCATCATCCCTGCCCTGCTTCAGGACAAGCTCTTCCAGCTGAACGTGCCCTACTCCACCTGCAGGTGGATCACAGACTTCCTCTCTGACAGGAAGCAGTGCGTTAAGCCGGGAACAGAAGTCTCTGACTCCAGGTCCATCAGCACGGGAACTCCTCAGGGCTGCGTCCTTTGCCCACTGCTCTTCTCCCTGTATACCAACAGCTGCGCCTCAAATCATCTGTCCGTCAAACTCTTGAAGTTTGTCGGACGACACCACCCTCATTGGGCTGATCTCTGGTGGGGATGAGTCTGACTATAGGTGGGAAGCTGACAACCTGGTGACCTGGTGTAGCCAGAACAACTTAGAGCTAAATGCTCTAAGGACAGTTGAGATGGTTGTGGACTTCAGGAAGAATACAGCCCCACTCACCGCCATCACCCTGTTAGACTCCGCAGTCAAAATTGTGGAGTCCTTCCGCTTCCTGGGCACTATTCTCTGCCGGGACCTCAAGTGGGAACTGAACATCAGCTCCCTCGCCAAGAGAGCTCAACAGAGGATGTACTTTCGACGGCAGCTGAAGAAATGCAACCTGCCAAAGACAATGATGGTGCAATTCTATACAGCGATCATTGAATCCATCCTCACCTCCTCCATAACCGTCTGGTACGCTGCTG
>NW_027422961.1:1872500-1875000 GCF_048934315.1 Petromyzon marinus | reverse complement strand
TCCAGAGGCATTTGCAGCAGGAATGCATGTGCAGTCAAAAAAGTGAATATTTTTCACTGATAGACCCCGTGAAACGCTAGAAATTGGCGGCGATGTCTCTCTTGTGGCTCACGGGGCTGTTAGGGTCGCACAGAAATCCCTCGGAATGGGAAAACGGGTCATTTTCGTGTCGCCACATTGCATGCGAACCGCATGAAACTTCCAGAGGCATTTGCAGCAGAAATGCATGTGCAGTCAAAAAATTGAATATTTTTCACGGATAGACCCCGTGAAACGCTAGAAATTGGCGGGGATGTGTCTCTTGTGGCTCACGGGGCTGTTAGGGTGGCACAGAAATCCCTCGGAATGGGAAAAAAACGGGTCATTTTCGTGTCGCCACATTGCATGCGAACCGCATGAAACTTCCAGAGGCATTTGCAGCAGGAATGCATGTGCAGTCAAAAAAGTGAATATTTTTCACGGATAGACCCCGTGAAACGCTAGAAATTGGCGGCGATGTCTCTCTTGTGGCTCACGGGGCTGTTAGGGTCGCACAGAAATCCCTCGGAATGGGAAAACGGGTCATTTTCGTGTCGCCACATTGCATGCGAACCGCATGAAACTTCCAGAGGCATTTGCAGCAGAAATGCATGTGCAGTCAAAAAATTGAATATTTTTCACGGATAGACCCCGTGAAACGCTAGAAATTGGCGGGGATGTGTCTCTTGTGGCTCACGGGGCTGTTAGGGTGGCACAGAAATCCCTCGGAATGGGAAAAAACGGGTCATTTTCGTGTCGCCACATTGCATGCGAACCGCATGAAACTTCCAGAGGCATTTGCAGCAGGAATGCATGTGCACTCAAAAAATGTGATATTTTTCACGGAGAGACCCCGTGAAACGCTAGAAGTGGGCGGGGATGTCTCTCTTGTGGCTCACGGGGCTGTTAGGGTGGCACAGAAATCCCTCGGAATGGGAAAACGGGTCATTTTCGTGTCGCCACATTGCATACGAACCGCATGAAACTTCCAGAGGCATTTGCAGCAGGAATGCATGTGCACTCAAAAAAGTGAATATTTCTCACGGATAGACCCCGTGATACGCTAGAAATTGGCGGGGATGTCTCTCTTGTGGCTCACGGGGCTGTTAGGGTGGCACAGAAATCCCTCGGAATGGGAAAACGGGTCATTTTCGTGTCGCCACATTGCATGCGAACCGCATGCAACTTCCAGAGGCATTTGCAGCAGAAATGCATGTGCAGTCAAAAAAAAATTGATATTTTTCACGGATAGACCCTGTGAAACGCTAGAAATTGGCGGGGATGTGTCTCTTGTGGCTCACGGGGCTGTTCGGGTCGCACAGAAATCCCTGGGAATGGGAAAACGGGTCATTTTCGTGTTGCCACATTGCGTACGAACCGCATGAAACTTCCAGAGGCATTTGCAGCAGGAATGCATGTGCACTCAAAAACTTCTATATGTTTCACGGATAGACCCCGTGAAACGCTAGAAATTGGCGGGGATGTGTCTCTTGTGGCTCACGGGGCTGTTAGGGTGGCACAGAACTCCCTCGGAATGGGAAAAGGGGTCATTTTCGTGTTGCCACATTGCATAGGAACGCCATGAAACTTCCAGAGGCATTTGCAGCAGAAAGGCACGTGCACTCAAAAATTTTAATATTTTTCACGCATAGACCCCGTCAAACGCTAGAAGTTGGCGGGGATGTCTCTCTTGTGGCTCACGGGGCTGTTAGGGTCGCACAGAAATGCCTCGGAATGGGAAAACGGGTCATTTTTGTGTGGCCACATTGCATAGGAACGGCATGAAACTTCCAGAGGCATTTGCAGCAGGAATGCATGTGCACTCAAAAACGTCTATATTTTTCACGGATAGACCCCGTGAAACGCTATAAATTGGCGGGGATGTCTCTCTTGTGGCTCACGGGCGCTGTTAGTTAGGGTCGCACAGAAATCCCTCGGAATGGGAAAAGGGGTCATTTTCGTGTTGCCACATTGCGTACGAACGGCATGAAACTTCCAGAGGCATCTGCAGCAGAAATGCATGTGCACTCAAAAACGTCTATATTTTTCACGGATAGACCCCGTGAAACGCTAGAAATTGGCGGGGATGTGTCTCTTGTGGCTCACGGGGCTGTTAGGGTCGCACAGAAATCCCTCGGAATGGGAAAACGGGTCATTTTCGTGTTGCCACAATTGGCATACGAACGGCATGAAACTTCCAGAGGCATTTGCAGCAGAAATGCATGTGCACTCAAAAACGTGAATATTTTTTCACGGATAGACCCCGTCAAACGCTCGAATTTGGCGGGGATGTTTCTCTTGTGGGTCACGGGGCTGTTCGGCTCGCACAGAACTCCCTTGGTCCACCTGATTCGTGCATACAGGCAGCAACTAAAACTCTGTAAACCTGCTGTGAGGACATCTAAACAGTGGACCAGTGAGGCTGTGGAAGATTTGCGGGCGTGCTTAGACTGTACTGACTGGGATATGTTCACGACTGCTA
>NW_027422961.1:1845000-1847500 GCF_048934315.1 Petromyzon marinus | reverse complement strand
GGGGATGTCTCTCTTGTGGCTCACGGGGCTGTTAGGGTGGCACAGAAATCCCTCGGAATGGGAAAACGGGTCATTTTCGTGTCGCCACATTGCATACGAACCGCATGAAACTTCCAGAGGCATTTGCAGCAGGAATGCATGTGCACTCAAAAAAGTGAATATTTCTCACGGATAGACCCCGTGATACGCTAGAAATTGGCGGGGATGTCTCTCTTGTGGCTCACGGGGCTGTTAGGGTGGCACAGAAATCCCTCGGAATGGGAAAACGGGTCATTTTCGTGTCGCCACATTGCATGCGAACCGCATGCAACTTCCAGAGGCATTTGCAGCAGAAATGCATGTGCAGTCAAAAAAAATTGATATTTTTCACGGATAGACCCGTGAAACGCTAGAAATTGGCGGGGATGTGTCTCTTGTGGCTCACGGGGCTGTTCGGGTCGCACAGAAATCCCTGGGAATGGGAAAACGGGTCATTTTCGTGTTGCCACATTGCGTACGAACCGCATGAAACTTCCAGAGGCATTTGCAGCAGGAATGCATGTGCACTCAAAAACTTCTATATGTTTCACGGATAGACCCCGTGAAACGCTAGAAATTGGCGGGGATGTGTCTCTTGTGGCTCACGGGGCTGTTAGGGTGGCACAGAACTCCCTCGGAATGGGAAAAGGGGTCATTTTCGTGTTGCCACATTGCAAAGGAACGCCATGAAACTTCCAGAGGCATTTGCAGCAGAAAGGCACGTGCACTCAAAAATTTTAATATTTTTCACGCATAGACCCCGTCAAACGCTAGAAGTTGGCGGGGATGTCTCTCTTGTGGCTCACGGGGCTGTTAGGGTCGCACAGAAATGCCTCGGAATGGGAAAACGGGTCATTTTTGTGTGGCCACATTGCATAGGAACGGCATGAAACTTCCAGAGGCATTTGCAGCAGGAATGCATGTGCACTCAAAAACGTCTATATTTTTCACGGATAGACCCCGTGAAACGCTAGAAATTGGCGGGGATGTGTCTCTTGTGGCTCACGGGGCTGTTAGGGTCGCACAGAAATCCCTCGGAATGGGAAAACGGGTCATTTTCGTGTTGCCACAATTGGCATACGAACGGCATGAAACTTCCAGAGGCATTTGCAGCAGAAATGCATGTGCACTCAAAAACGTGAATATTTTTTCACGGATAGACCCCGTCAAACGCTCGAATTTGGCGGGGATGTTTCTCTTGTGGGTCACGGGGCTGTTCGGCTCGCACAGAACTCCCTTGGTCCACCTGATTCGTGCATACAGGCAGCAACTAAAACTCTGTAAACCTGCTGTGAGGACATCTAAACAGTGGACCAGTGAGGCTGTGGAAGATTTGCGGGCGTGCTTAGACTGTACTGACTGGGATATGTTCACGACTGCTACCAATAGTCTGGATGAACTCACAGAGGCTGTGTACATCAGCTTCTGTGAGGACTGCTGTATCCCAACACGTACCAGGGTGAACTTTAACAACAACAAGCCCTGGTTCTCAGCAAAGCTCAAAAGGTTGAGGTTGGAGAAGGAGGAAGCGTTTAGGAGTGGGGATAGAGACAGATTCAAGGAGTCGAAGAACAGGTTTAGCAAAGCGGTGAGAGAGGCTAAACGACTGTACTCAGAGACACTAAAACACCAGTTCTCTACTAACGACGCTGCTTCTGTCTGCCAAAGGGCTCAGGCACATCACCAACTACAAACCCAGAGCGCCCCACACCACTAACGACTCCCGCCTAGCCAACGACCTGAACGAGTTCTACCGTAGATTTGAAAGACAATTGGACTGTCCTGAACCACCCCTTCCCACCCAAGAGGCCCCATCCCCCACCCATACTACAGAAACGACTCTCTCCTTTCAGGAGGGAGAAGTTAATGGGCTTTTCAAGAGGCAGAATCCACGCAAAGCAGCCGGGCCGGACTCTGTCTCTCCAGCCACCCTCAGGCACTGCGCTGACCAGCTGTCTCCGGTGTTCACCAACATCTTTAACACCTCCCTGGAGACATGCCATGTACCAGCCTGTCTCAAGTCCTCCACCATCATCGCTGTGCCCAAAAAGCTAAGGCCAACAGGACTAAATGATTACAGACCGGTCGCCCTTACATCTGTGGTAATGAAGTCTTTTGAGCGCCTGCTCCTGGCACACCTCAAAGCCATCACAGACCCTCTCCTGGACCCCCTTCAGTTTGCCTACAGAGCCAACAGGTCTGTGGACGACGCAGTTAACATGGCCCTCCACTTCACCCTACAGCATGTGGACGCCCCAGCATCCTACGCCAGGATCCTGTTTGTGGACTTCAGCTCTGCCTTCAACACCATCATCCCTGCCCTGCTTCAGGACAAGCTCTTCCAGCTGAACGTGCCCTACTCCACCTGCAGGTGGATCACAGACTTCCTCTCTGACAGGAAGCAGTGCGTTAAGCCGGGAACAGAAGTCTCTGACTCCAGGTCCATCAGCACGGGAACTCCTCAGGGCTGCGTCCTTTGCCC
>NW_027422961.1:1832500-1835000 GCF_048934315.1 Petromyzon marinus | reverse complement strand
GAAAACGGGTCATTTTCGTGTCGCCACATTGCATGCGAACCGCATGAAACTTCCAGAGGCATTTGCAGCAGAAATGCATGTGCAGTCAAAAAATTGAATATTTTTCACGGATAGACCCCGTGAAACGCTAGAAATTGGCGGGGATGTGTCTCTTGTGGCTCACGGGGCTGTTAGGGTGGCACAGAAATCCCTCGGAATGGGAAAAAACGGGTCATTTTCGTGTCGCCACATTGCATGCGAACCGCATGAAACTTCCAGAGGCATTTGCAGCAGGAATGCATGTGCACTCAAAAAATGTGATATTTTTCACGGAGAGACCCCGTGAAACGCTAGAAGTGGGCGGGGATGTCTCTCTTGTGGCTCACGGGGCTGTTAGGGTGGCACAGAAATCCCTCGGAATGGGAAAACGGGTCATTTTCGTGTCGCCACATTGCATACGAACCGCATGAAACTTCCAGAGGCATTTGCAGCAGGAATGCATGTGCACTCAAAAAAGTGAATATGTCTCACGGATAGACCCCGTGATACGCTAGAAATTGGCGGGGATGTCTCTCTTGTGGCTCACGGGGCTGTTAGGGTGGCACAGAAATCCCTCGGAATGGGAAACGGGTCATTTTCGTGTCGCCACATTGCATGCGAACCGCATGCAACTTCCAGAGGCATTTGCAGCAGAAATGCATGTGCAGTCAAAAAAAATTGATATTTTTCACGGATAGACCCCGTGAAACGCTAGAAATTGGCGGGGATGTGTCTCTTGTGGCTCACGGGGCTGTTCGGGTCGCACAGAAATCCCTGGGAATGGGAAAACGGGTCATTTTCGTGTTGCCACATTGCGTACGAACCGCATGAAACTTCCAGAGGCATTTGCAGCAGGAATGCATGTGCACTCAAAAACTTCTATATGTTTCACGGATAGACCCCGTGAAACGCTAGAAATTGGCGGGGATGTGTCTCTTGTGGCTCACGGGGCTGTTAGGGTGGCACAGAACTCCCTCGGAATGGGAAAAGGGGTCATTTTCGTGTTGCCACATTGCATAGGAACGCCATGAAACTTCCAGAGGCATTTGCAGCAGAAAGGCACGTGCACTCAAAAATTTTAATATTTTTCACGCATAGACCCCGTCAAACGCTAGAAGTTGGAGGGGATGTGTCTCTTGTGGCTCACGGGGCTGTTAGGGTCGCACAGAAATGCCTCGGAATGGGAAAACGGGTCATTTTTGTGTGGCCACATTGCATAGGAACGGCATGAAACTTCCAGAGGCATTTGCAGCAGGAATGCATGTGCACTCAAAAACGTCTATATTTTTCACGGATAGACCCCGTGAAACGCTATAAATTGGCGGGGATGTCTCTCTTGTGGCTCACGGGCGCTGTTAGTTAGGGTCGCACAGAAATCCCTCGGAATGGGAAAAGGGGTCATTTTCGTGTTGCCACATTGCGTACGAACGGCATGAAACTTCCAGAGGCATCTGCAGCAGAAATGCATGTGCACTCAAAAACGTCTATATTTTTCACGGATAGACCCCGTGAAACGCTAGAAATTGGCGGGGATGTGTCTCTTGTGGCTCACGGGGCTGTTAGGGTCGCACAGAAATCCCTCGGAATGGGAAAACGGGTCATTTTCGTGTTGCCACAATTGGCATACGAACGGCATGAAACTTCCAGAGGCATTTGCAGCAGAAATGCATGTGCACTCAAAAACGTGAATATTTTTTCACGGATAGACCCCGTCAAACGCTCGAATTTGGCGGGGATGTTTCTCTTGTGGGTCACGGGGCTGTTCGGCTCGCACAGAACTCCCTTGGTCCACCTGATTCGTGCATACAGGCAGCAACTAAAACTCTGTAAACCTGCTGTGAGGACATCTAAACAGTGGACCAGTGAGGCTGTGGAAGATTTGCGGGCGTGCTTAGACTGTACTGACTGGGATATGTTCACGACTGCTACCAATAGTCTGGATGAACTCACAGAGGCTGTGTACATCAGCTTCTGTGAGGACTGCTGTATCCCAACACGTACCAGGGTGAACTTTAACAACAACAAGCCCTGGTTCTCAGCAAAGCTCAAAAGGTTGAGGTTGGAGAAGGAGGAAGCGTTTAGGAGTGGGGATAGAGACAGATTCAAGGAGTCGAAGAACAGGTTTAGCAAAGCGGTGAGAGAGGCTAAACGACTGTACTCAGAGACACTAAAACACCAGTTCTCTACTAACGACGCTGCTTCTGTCTGCCAAAGGGCTCAGGCACATCACCAACTACAAACCCAGAGCGCCCCACACCACTAACGACTCCCGCCTAGCCAACGACCTGAACGAGTTCTACCGTATATTTGAAAGACAATTGGACTGTCCTGAACCACCCCTTCCCACCCAAGAGGCCCCATCCCCCACCCATACTACAGAAACGACTCTCTCCTTTCAGGAGGGAGAAGTTAATGGGCTTTTCAAGAGGCAGAATCCACGCAAAGCAGCCGGGCCGGACTCTGTCTCTCCAGCCACCCTCAG
>NW_027422961.1:1795000-1797500 GCF_048934315.1 Petromyzon marinus | reverse complement strand
GCAGACCATGTAAAACACACACCCTTTGGGCACGGACTTCACAGAACACAAACACCCCCACAAGGAGGGCCTTAATTTGTCCTGTATACTCCGGGGGACACCTGACGACGGCGCTGAAGGCTCACAAAACACAGGGCTTCACACAAGGCCAGCCAATTTGAGGCAGCGGTAAAGCACCACGCACACCCAACGTCGGGGTGGGGAGGAGCAGGGGCGGGGACCACACATGCCTGCACACCTCTAGAGCGGCCTTTCAATGCTCGCTACTCTGTGGACCGGCAAAAGCAATTGAAACCAACCCTAACTCTCACGCGCAGTTGGCAGCCCTTCCTAGGGCACAATACCGAAACAGCTCAAGCAAACCCTGCAGCTACAACCCAAGGGACAGCCTTCCCAACGCACTCTGGAGGAGAAGAGGCTCCTCGGGCGGAGTAACACAGCTCGAGATGCTCGCTCATTCACGGAAATCGTGGGAAACAACCTGCCGCCGGCACACCACTTCGTCCTCACATGAGGTTACCATTGTCCATACAATAGTGCAGGTGCGATGGAAATCTTTTCTCGTTTTGGTGCGTGCTACATTTTTACGGATAGACCCCGTGAAACGCTAGAAATTGGCGGGGATGTGTCTCTTGTGGCTCACGGGGCTGTTAGGGTGGCACAGAAATCCCTCGGAATGGGAAAACGGGTCATTTTCGTGTTGCCACATTGCATGCGAACGGCATGAAACTTCCAGAGGCATTTGCAGCAGGAATGCATGTGCAGTCAAAAAAGTGAATATTTTTCACGGATAGACCCCGTGAAACGCTAGAAATTGGCGGCGATGTCTCTCTTGTGGCTCACGGGGCTGTTAGGGTGGCACAGAAATCCCTCGGAATGGGAAAACGGGTCATTTTCGTGTCGCCACATTGCATGCGAACCGCATGAAACTTCCAGAGGCATTTGCAGCAGAAATGCATGTGCAGTCAAAAAATTGAATATTTTTCACGGATAGACCCCGTGAAACGCTAGAAATTGGCGGGGATGTGTCTCTTGTGGCTCACGGGGCTGTTAGGGTGGCACAGAAATCCCTCGGAATGGGAAAAAACGGGTCATTTTCGTGTCGCCACATTGCATGCGAACCGCATGAAACTTCCAGAGGCATTTGCAGCAGGAATGCATGTGCACTCAAAAAATGTGATATTTTTCACGGAGAGACCCCGTGAAACGCTAGAAGTGGGCGGGGATGTCTCTCTTGTGGCTCACGGGGCTGTTAGGGTGGCACAGAAATCCCTCGGAATGGGAAAACGGGTCATTTTCGTGTCGCCACATTGCATACGAACCGCATGAAACTTCCAGAGGCATTTGCAGCAGGAATGCATGTGCACTCAAAAAAGTGAATATTTCTCACGGATAGACCCCGTGATACGCTAGAAATTGGCGGGGATGTCTCTCTTGTGGCTCACGGGGCTGTTAGGGTGGCACAGAAATCCCTCGGAATGGGAAAACGGGTCATTTTCGTGTCGCCACATTGCATGCGAACCGCATGCAACTTCCAGAGGCATTTGCAGCAGAAATGCATGTGCAGTCAAAAAAAATTGATATTTTTCACGGATAGACCCTGTGAAACGCTAGAAATTGGCGGGGATGTGTCTCTTGTGGCTCACGGGGCTGTTCGGGTCGCACAGAAATCCCTGGGAATGGGAAAACGGGTCATTTTCGTGTTGCCACATTGCGTACGAACCGCATGAAACTTCCAGAGGCATTTGCAGCAGGAATGCATGTGCACTCAAAAACTTCTATATGTTTCACGGATAGACCCCGTGAAACGCTAGAAATTGGCGGGGATGTGTCTCTTGTGGCTCACGGGGCTGTTAGGGTGGCACAGAACTCCCTCGGAATGGGAAAAGGGGTCATTTTCGTGTTGCCACATTGCATAGGAACGCCATGAAACTTCCAGAGGCATTTGCAGCAGAAAGGCACGTGCACTCAAAAATTTTAATATTTTTCACGCATAGACCCCGTCAAACGCTAGAAGTTGGCGGGGATGTCTCTCTTGTGGCTCACGGGGCTGTTAGGGTCGCACAGAAATGCCTCGGAATGGGAAAACGGGTCATTTTTGTGTGGCCACATTGCATAGGAACGGCATGAAACTTCCAGAGGCATTTGCAGCAGGAATGCATGTGCACTCAAAAACGTCTATATTTTTCACGGATAGACCCCGTGAAACGCTATAAATTGGCGGGGATGTCTCTCTTGTGGCTCACGGGCGCTGTTAGTTAGGGTCGCACAGAAATCCCTCGGAATGGGAAAAGGGGTCATTTTCGTGTTGCCACATTGCGTACGAACGGCATGAAACTTCCAGAGGCATCTGCAGCAGAAATGCATGTGCACTCAAAAACGTCTATATTTTTCACGGATAGACCCCGTGAAACGCTAGAAATTGGCGGGGATGTGTCTCTTGTGGCTCACGGGGCTGTTAGGGTCGCACAGAAATCCCTCGGAATGGGAAAACGGGTCA
>NW_027422961.1:1757500-1760000 GCF_048934315.1 Petromyzon marinus | reverse complement strand
GAAAACGGGTCATTTTCGTGTCGCCACATTGCATGCGAACCGCATGAAACTTCCAGAGGCATTTGCAGCAGAAATGCATGTGCAGTCAAAAAATTGAATATTTTTCACGGATAGACCCCGTGAAACGCTAGAAATTGGCGGGGATGTGTCTCTTGTGGCTCACGGGGCTGTTAGGGTGGCACAGAAATCCCTCGGAATGGGAAAAAACGGGTCATTTTCGTGTCGCCACATTGCATGCGAACCGCATGAAACTTCCAGAGGCATTTGCAGCAGGAATGCATGTGCACTCAAAAAATGTGATATTTTTCACGGAGAGACCCCGTGAAACGCTAGAAGTGGGCGGGGATGTCTCTCTTGTGGCTCACGGGGCTGTTAGGGTGGCACAGAAATCCCTCGGAATGGGAAAACGGGTCATTTTCGTGTCGCCACATTGCATACGAACCGCATGAAACTTCCAGAGGCATTTGCAGCAGGAATGCATGTGCACTCAAAAAAGTGAATATTTCTCACGGATAGACCCCGTGATACGCTAGAAATTGGCGGGGATGTCTCTCTTGTGGCTCACGGGGCTGTTAGGGTGGCACAGAAATCCCTCGGAATGGGAAAACGGGTCATTTTCGTGTCGCCACATTGCATGCGAACCGCATGCAACTTCCAGAGGCATTTGCAGCAGAAATGCATGTGCAGTCAAAAAAAATTGATATTTTTTACGGATAGACCCCGTGAAACGCTAGAAATTGGCGGGGATGTGTCTCTTGTGGCTCACGGGGCTGTTCGGGTCGCACAGAAATCCCTGGGAATGGGAAAACGGGTCATTTTCGTGTTGCCACATTGCGTACGAACCGCATGAAACTTCCAGAGGCATTTGCAGCAGGAATGCATGTGCACTCAAAAACTTCTATATGTTTCACGGATAGACCCCGTGAAACGCTAGAAATTGGCGGGGATGTGTCTCTTGTGGCTCACGGGGCTGTTAGGGTGGCACAGAACTCCCTCGGAATGGGAAAAGGGGTCATTTTCGTGTTGCCACATTGCATAGGAACGCCATGAAACTTCCAGAGGCATTTGCAGCAGAAAGGCACGTGCACTCAAAAATTTTAATATTTTTCACGCATAGACCCCGTCAAACGCTAGAAGTTGGCGGGGATGTCTCTCTTGTGGCTCACGGGGCTGTTAGGGTCGCACAGAAATGCCTCGGAATGGGAAAACGGGTCATTTTTGTGTGGCCACATTGCATAGGAACGGCATGAAACTTCCAGAGGCATTTGCAGCAGGAATGCATGTGCACTCAAAAACGTCTATATTTTTCACGGATAGACTCCGTGAAACGCTATAAATTGGCGGGGATGTCTCTCTTGTGGCTCACGGGCGCTGTTAGTTAGGGTCGCACAGAAATCCCTCGGAATGGGAAAAGGGGTCATTTTCGTGTTGCCACATTGCGTACGAACGGCATGAAACTTCCAGAGGCATTTGCAGCAGAAATGCATGTGCACTCAAAAACGTGAATATTATTTCACGGATAGACCCCGTCAAACGCTCGAATTTGGCGGGGATGTTTCTCTTGTGGGTCACGGGGCTGTTCGGCTCGCACAGAACTCCCTTGGTCCACCTGATTCGTGCATACAGGCAGCAACTAAAACTCTGTAAACCTGCTGTGAGGACATCTAAACAGTGGACCAGTGAGGCTGTGGAAGATTTGCGGGCGTGCTTAGACTGTACTGACTGGGATATGTTCACGACTGCTACCAATAGTCTGGATGAACTCACAGAGGCTGTGTACATCAGCTTCTGTGAGGACTGCTGTATCCCAACACGTACCAGGGTGAACTTTAACAACAACAAGCCCTGGTTCTCAGCAAAGCTCAAAAGGTTGAGGTTGGAGAAGGAGGAAGCGTTTAGGAGTGGGGATAGAGACAGATTCAAGGAGTCGAAGAACAGGTTTAGCAAAGCGGTGAGAGAGGCTAAACGACTGTACTCAGAGACACTAAAACACCAGTTCTCTACTAACGACGCTGCTTCTGTCTGCCAAAGGGCTCAGGCACATCACCAACTACAAACCCAGAGCGCCCCACACCACTAACGACTCCCGCCTAGCCAACGACCTGAACGAGTTCTACCGTAGATTTGAAAGACAATTGGACTGTCCTGAACCACCCCTTCCCACCCAAGAGGCCCCATCCCCCACCCATACTACAGAAACGACTCTCTCCTTTCAGGAGGGAGAAGTTAATGGGCTTTTCAAGAGGCAGAATCCACGCAAAGCAGCCGGGCCGGACTCTGTCTCTCCAGCCACCCTCAGGCACTGCGCTGACCAGCTGTCTCCGGTGTTCACCAACATCTTTAACACCTCCCTGGAGACATGCCATGTACCAGCCTGTCTCAAGTCCTCCACCATCATCGCTGTGCCCAAAAAGCTAAGGCCAACAGGACTAAATGATTACAGACCGGTCGCCCTTACATCTGTGGTAATGAAGTCTTTTGAGCGCCTGCTCCTGGCACA
>NW_027422961.1:1750000-1752500 GCF_048934315.1 Petromyzon marinus | reverse complement strand
GCGGGGATGTGTCTCTTGTGGCTCACGGGGCTGTTAGGGTGGCACAGAAATCCCTCGGAATGGGAAAACGGGTCATTTTCGTGTTGCCACATTGCATGCGAACGGCATGAAACTTCCAGAGGCATTTGCAGCAGGAATGCATGTGCAGTCAAAAAAGTGAATATTTTTCACGGATAGACCCCGTGAAACGCTAGAAATTGGCGGCGATGTCTCTCTTGTGGCTCACGGGGCTGTTAGGGTGGCACAGAAATCCCTCGGAATGGGAAAACGGGTCATTTTCGTGTCGCCACATTGCATGCGAACCGCATGAAACTTCCAGAGGCATTTGCAGCAGAAATGCATGTGCAGTCAAAAAATTGAATATTTTTCACGGATAGACCCCGTGAAACGCTAGAAATTGGCGGGGATGTGTCTCTTGTGGCTCACGGGGCTGTTAGGGTGGCACAGAAATCCCTCGGAATGGGAAAAAACGGGTCATTTTCGTGTCGCCACATTGCATGCGAACCGCATGAAACTTCCAGAGGCATTTGCAGCAGGAATGCATGTGCACTCAAAAAATGTGATATTTTTCACGGAGAGACCCCGTGAAACGCTAGAAGTGGGCGGGGATGTCTCTCTTGTGGCTCACGGGGCTGTTAGGGTGGCACAGAAATCCCTCGGAATGGGAAAACGGGTCATTTTCGTGTCGCCACATTGCATACGAACCGCATGAAACTTCCAGAGGCATTTGCAGCAGGAATGCATGTGCACTCAAAAAAGTGAATATTTCTCACGGATAGACCCCGTGATACGCTAGAAATTGGCGGGGATGTCTCTCTTGTGGCTCACGGGGCTGTTAGGGTGGCACAGAAATCCCTCGGAATGGGAAAACGGGTCATTTTCGTGTCGCCACATTGCATGCGAACCGCATGCAACTTCCAGAGGCATTTGCAGCAGAAATGCATGTGCAGTCAAAAAAAATTGATATTTTCACGGATAGACCCCGCGAAACGCTAGAAATTGGCGGGGATGTGTCTCTTGTGGCTCACGGGGCTGTTCGGGTCGCACAGAAATCCCTGGGAATGGGAAAACGGGTCATTTTAGTGTTGCCACATTGCGTACGAACCGCATGAAACTTCCAGAGGCATTTGCAGCAGGAATGCATGTGCACTCAAAAACTTCTATATGTTTCACGGATAGACCCCGTGAAACGCTAGAAATTGGCGGGGATGTGTCTCTTGTGGCTCACGGGGCTGTTAGGGTGGCACAGAACTCCCTCGGAATGGGAAAAGGGGTCATTTTCGTGTTGCCACATTGCATAGGAACGCCATGAAACTTCCAGAGGCATTTGCAGCAGAAAGGCACGTGCACTCAAAAATTTTAATATTTTTCACGCATAGACCCCGTCAAACGCTAGAAGTTGGCGGGGATGTCTCTCTTGTGGCTCACGGGGCTGTTAGGGTCGCACAGAAATGCCTCGGAATGGGAAAACGGGTCATTTTTGTGTGGCCACATTGCATAGGAACGGCATGAAACTTCCAGAGGCATTTGCAGCAGGAATGCATGTGCACTCAAAAACGTCTATATTTTTCACGGATAGACCCCGTGAAACGCTATAAATTGGCGGGGATGTCTCTCTTGTGGCTCACGGGCGCTGTTAGTTAGGGTCGCACAGAAATCCCTCGGAATGGGAAAAGGGGTCATTTTCGTGTTGCCACATTGCGTACGAACGGCATGAAACTTCCAGAGGCATCTGCAGCAGAAATGCATGTGCACTCAAAAACGTCTATATTTTTCACGGATAGACCCCGTGAAACGCTAGAAATTGGCGGGGATGTGTCTCTTGTGGCTCACGGGGCTGTTAGGGTCGCACAGAAATCCCTCGGAATGGGAAAACGGGTCATTTTCGTGTTGCCACAATTGGCATACGAACGGCATGAAACTTCCAGAGGCATTTGCAGCAGAAATGCATGTGCACTCAAAAACGTGAATATTTTTTCACGGATAGACCCCGTCAAACGCTCGAATTTGGCGGGGATGTTTCTCTTGTGGGTCACGGGGCTGTTCGGCTCGCACAGAACTCCCTTGGTCCACCTGATTCGTGCATACAGGCAGCAACTAAAACTCTGTAAACCTGCTGTGAGGACATCTAAACAGTGGACCAGTGAGGCTGTGGAAGATTTGCGGGCGTGCTTAGACTGTACTGACTGGGATATGTTCACGACTGCTACCAATAGTCTGGATGAACTCACAGAGGCTGTGTACATCAGCTTCTGTGAGGACTGCTGTATCCCAACACGTACCAGGGTGAACTTTAACAACAACAAGCCCTGGTTCTCAGCAAAGCTCAAAAGGTTGAGGTTGGAGAAGGAGGAAGCGTTTAGGAGTGGGGATAGAGACAGATTCAAGGAGTCGAAGAACAGGTTTAGCAAAGCGGTGAGAGAGGCTAAACGACTGTACTCAGAGACACTAAAACACCAGTTCTCTACTAACGACGCTGCTTCTGTCTGCCAAAGGGCTC
>NW_027422961.1:1737500-1740000 GCF_048934315.1 Petromyzon marinus | reverse complement strand
ACGGGGCTGTTAGGGTGGCACAGAAATCCCTCGGAATGGGAAAACGGGTCATTTTCGTGTTGCCACATTGCATGCGAACGGCATGAAACTTCCAGAGGCATTTGCAGCAGGAATGCATGTGCAGTCAAAAAAGTGAATATTTTTCACGGATAGACCCCGTGAAACGCTAGAAATTGGCGGCGATGTCTCTCTTGTGGCTCACGGGGCTGTTAGGGTGGCACAGAAATTCCTCGGAATGGGAAAACGGGTCATTTTCGTGTCGCCACATTGCATGCGAATCGCATGAAACTTCCAGAGGCATTTGCAGCAGAAATGCATGTGCAGTCAAAAAAAAATGATATTTTTCACGGATAGACCCCGTGAAACGCTAGAAATTGGAGGGGATGTGTCTCTTGTGGCTCACGGGGCTGTTCGGGTCGCACAGAAATCCCTGGGAATGGGAAAACGGGTCATTTTCGTGTTGCCACATTGCGTACGAACCGCATGAAACTTCCAGAGGCATTTGCAGCAGGAATGCATGTGCACTCAAAAACTTCTATATGTTTCACGGATAGACCCCGTGAAACGCTAGAAATTGGCGGGGATGTGTCTCTTGTGGCTCACGGGGCTGTTAGGGTGGCACAGAACTCCCTCGGAATGGGAAAAGGGGTCATTTTCGTGTTGCCACATTGCATAGGAACGCCATGAAACTTCCAGAGGCATTTGCAGCAGAAAGGCACGTGCACTCAAAAATTTTAATATTTTTCACGCATAGACCCCGTCAAACGCTAGAAGTTGGCGGGGATGTCTCTCTTGTGGCTCACGGGGCTGTTAGGGTCGCACAGAAATGCCTCGGAATGGGAAAACGGGTCATTTTTGTGTGGCCACAATTGGCATACGAACGGCATGAAACTTCCAGAGGCATTTGCAGCAGAAATGCATGTGCACTCAAAAACGTGAATATTTTTTCACGGATAGACCCCGTCAAACGCTCGAATTTGGCGGGGATGTTTCTCTTGTGGGTCACGGGGCTGTTCGGCTCGCACAGAACTCCCTTGGTCCACCTGATTCGTGCATACAGGCAGCAACTAAAACTCTGTAAACCTGCTGTGAGGACATCTAAACAGTGGACCAGTGAGGCTGTGGAAGATTTGCGGGCGTGCTTAGACTGTACTGACTGGGATATGTTCACGACTGCTACCAATAGTCTGGATGAACTCACAGAGGCTGTGTACATCAGCTTCTGTGAGGACTGCTGTATCCCAACACGTACCAGGGTGAACTTTAACAACAACAAGCCCTGGTTCTCAGCAAAGCTCAAAAGGTTGAGGTTGGAGAAGGAGGAAGCGTTTAGGAGTGGGGATAGAGACAGATTCAAGGAGTCGAAGAACAGGTTTAGCAAAGCGGTGAGAGAGGCTAAACGACTGTACTCAGAGACACTAAAACACCAGTTCTCTACTAACGACGCTGCTTCTGTCTGCCAAAGGGCTCAGGCACATCACCAACTACAAACCCAGAGCGCCCCACACCACTAACGACTCCCGCCTAGCCAACGACCTGAACGAGTTCTACCGTAGATTTGAAAGACAATTGGACTGTCCTGAACCACCCCTTCCCACCCAAGAGGCCCCATCCCCCACCCATACTACAGAAACGACTCTCTCCTTTCAGGAGGGAGAAGTTAATGGGCTTTTCAAGAGGCAGAATCCACGCAAAGCAGCCGGGCCGGACTCTGTCTCTCCAGCCACCCTCAGGCACTGCGCTGACCAGCTGTCTCCGGTGTTCACCAACATCTTTAACACCTCCCTAGAGACATGCCATGTACCAGCCTGTCTCAAGTCCTCCACCATCATCGCTGTGCCCAAAAAGCTAAGGCCAACAGGACTAAATGATTACAGACCGGTCGCCCTTACATCTGTGGTAATGAAGTCTTTTGAGCGCCTGCTCCTGGCACACCTCAAAGCCATCACAGACCCTCTCCTGGACCCCCTTCAGTTTGCCTACAGAGCCAACAGGTCTGTGGACGACGCAGTTAACATGGCCCTCCACTTCACCCTACAGCATGTGGACGCCCCAGCATCCTACGCCAGGATCCTGTTTGTGGACTTCAGCTCTGCCTTCAACACCATCATCCCTGCCCTGCTTCAGGACAAGCTCTTCCAGCTGAACGTGCCCTACTCCACCTGCAGGTGGATCACAGACTTCCTCTCTGACAGGAAGCAGTGCGTTAAGCCGGGAACAGAAGTCTCTGACTCCAGGTCCATCAGCACGGGAACTCCTCAGGGCTGCGTCCTTTGCCCACTGCTCTTCTCCCTGTATACCAACAGCTGCGCCTCCAATCATCTGTCCGTCAAACTCTTGAAGTTTGTCGGACGACACCACCCTCATTGGGCTGATCTCTGGTGGGGATGAGTCTGACTATAGGTGGGAAGCTGACAACCTGGTGACCTGGTGTAGCCAGAACAACTTAGAGCTAAATGCTCTAAGGACAGTTGAGATGGTTGTGGACTTCAGGAAGAAT
>NW_027422961.1:1730000-1732500 GCF_048934315.1 Petromyzon marinus | reverse complement strand
ATATCAAGAGAGAAAAGCAGCGTTCTGCGGGAAATCATCTTGGCCAGTGATGTCGTTCTGGGTTTGGTCAGGCCCAGGGAGGTAAGTACCTCGTTATTCTCAAGGGGCCACTTTCCTCTTGCCCCAACCGGGAATCCAAAGAATGTGACCTTGCTAGCCTTCGTCAGCACTTTGACTTGATCACCAAGAGGGGTATAGTACGAAACTTTGTGCGAGGCAGCATCTGACAAGGTATTCTTTGAAAGCTCAAAACGGACGGTGACATCGATCACAACCGCCTCCTCATCTTTTGCAAACACGAGGTCAGGCTTTCTCATCTCTCCCGTCTCGGATATGAACCGTGGCTCTTTGTATACAGACCAGCCCAATCTAGCCGCTTCGTCTGCCAGAATGTTACTGATCTTGTTATGTCGCGCAATTCTTGCTTTCTGTACTGCAGGACATTGACCGAGAATGTGCGAAAGGGACTCGAGTCTGGCAGAGCATTTCCTGCAGGAACGTAAGGCCCCATCTCTGCCTCTGTTCAAGCTTTCTCTTGTTGGGTAAATATTTGCCCTTAGTTGTAGTGCTGCGATAAAGAAGCATTGTTTAAAGCCGCACCATGGCCTCAACCAAGCATTACTGATTCTATCATGCGCAAAGTTTACAATGCCCCTTCCTTGAACCGGCTTTTCGCACCATCTCTGAAATTCATGCTCCCTCCAATCGCAGGGTCTCGGATATACAGGTTCTTTTGACACCGAGTCCCTGAGAACGAATGTTGGGATTGCATCACTGTCACCCCCTGCTCGTACCCACAAATTACGGTATTCTTCCTCCATACCCTGCGAGGACACAATATTACGGGTGATAGCATCGGACGAGTTTGCTATACGTTGCAGCCTTCTAACTTGAACCGAAGGGATTGTTTTTTCCAGTTTCAAGATGGCAAGGCCTCCGTCTCGGGCTCTGGCATATAACAGTCCATCACAAGTTGAAGCGGGAAGGTGGAGCCATCCTTTTACCGCCTTTCTAATCTCTTGGTCCAACCCACGGAGAGTTGATTGCTTGCAGTCCGAGTGGTCTGCAGGATATAACAATCTGGGTAGGGCATAGGCATTGAGTAGTTCAACCTTCTGAGTTGGCTTCAGAGGCGCCTCATCGATTTTCGAGATCCATGTCTTTAGCTGATAATGTAGATCAGGCTGTATAGTGCCAGTCCAAGGGCCAATTTTCAGACCAAGGTATTTCGTTGATTCATCAGGTTGGATCATATGGACATCTTTATTTTTGATAGTCCATGGGTCGCAGTTGTTCACCGTATATGAATCTTTGGTTGGGCTTATCATGAAGCCCTGGCACTTTCTGGCCTGAACCTCCAATCCCGATAGCCCACAAAATGATTCCAAGATCGCTAGATTGGCGGCCATACCAACCCAAGATTCGCTCACCAACACCAAATCATCAGCAAACGCAAGAGCTGTCACGTGGTCGGTATCAATGGAGTACCCAACTCCGTGTGACTCTAGGGTGCATATCAAAGGGTCCATGGCAAGATTGAAGAGCAGGGGTGACATGGGGTCACCCTGTTTGACACCAACACGTATGCTAATTTCTCGAGTCGACTCGCCATTGCTTTTGAACGAGGTCGTACACCGATCGTAGGCGTTCTGGATGATGCCCACCACGTGTTCATCTACTTTCTTGTGCCTTAACACCCATAAAATATGAGCATGCGAAACCGAGTCAAAAGCTTTCGCTATGTCGATGAACATGACAGCCAACGGCCTGTGCAATTTCTTAGCGTGTCTCATAAGGTCCTGTAGCACCTTAAGATTTTCAGAGCAGCCAGATGCCGCTATAAAACCACGCTGCCTTAGGTTTAAGGGACAAGCACGAGCAAGACGTGCAGTCATTATTCTGGAAAATAATCTCAGAATCATTGAACCAATCGTTATTGGTCTCCAGTTCCCCAATTCTTTCAGCTTTTCATCGTCCATAACCTTAGGAATAAGAATCGTCCTATTCTTTTTCAACTCTTTGGGAATAATTCCTGTAATCATCCATGCATTAAATAGGGCTGTCAGTGTCCGACCCTCGGGGTCGGCAGCACAGATTGCAGCCCTTGTTAGGCCATCTGGCCCAGCTGCTGACGTTGGTTTAATGGCCCGTATGGCAGTCTGAACTTCCTCCACCGAAATTAGGGGCTCAAAGTATTCGTTATTTGCAACACCTGATGACTTAAATTGGCCCAGGCCATTGAATGGCAACACCTTCTCCCATTTTTCGCAGTAAAAACGATATACATCTGCGTTCGGGATTCGGCATTCATGACGTTCAGTGCCATCCAGGACTAAGGACGCAAGAAGAGAGCGGTTCTTAAAGAAGAGCTTCTGGTGCTTCATGAAGCTTCCTCGTTTTTCCGCTCTCTTCTTCATCCAAGATCGTGTGGGTAATATCCTGGGTTTAATAATGTCGTTCTCGGGTTTTGAACGTTTGCCTTTGTTTTTCACCAATCTCA
>NW_027422961.1:1665000-1667500 GCF_048934315.1 Petromyzon marinus | reverse complement strand
GAAATGCCTCGGAATGGGAAAACGGGTCATTTTTGTGTGGCCACATTGCATAGGAACGGCATGAAACTTCCAGAGGCATTTGCAGCAGGAATGCATGTGCACTCAAAAACGTCTATATTTTTCACGGATAGACCCCGTGAAACGCTATAAATTGGCGGGGATGTCTCTCTTGTGGCTCACGGGCGCTGTTAGTTAGGGTCGCACAGAAATCCCTCGGAATGGGAAAAGGGGTCATTTTCGTGTTGCCACATTGCGTACGAACGGCATGAAACTTCCAGAGGCATCTGCAGCAGAAATGCATGTGCACTCAAAAACGTCTATATTTTTCACGGATAGACCCCGTGAAACGCTAGAAATTGGCGGGGATGTGTCTCTTGTGGCTCACGGGGCTGTTAGGGTCGCACAGAAATCCCTCGGAATGGGAAAACGGGTCATTTTCGTGTTGCCACAATTGGCATACGAACGGCATGAAACTTCCAGAGGCATTTGCAGCAGAAATGCATGTGCACTCAAAAACGTGAATATTTTTTCACGGATAGACCCCGTCAAACGCTCGAATTTGGCGGGGATGTTTCTCTTGTGGGTCACGGGGCTGTTCGGCTCGCACAGAACTCCCTTGGTCCACCTGATTCGTGCATACAGGCAGCAACTAAAACTCTGTAAACCTGCTGTGAGGACATCTAAACAGTGGACCAGTGAGGCTGTGGAAGATTTGCGGGCGTGCTTAGACTGTACTGACTGGGATATGTTCACGACTGCTACCAATAGTCTGGATGAACTCACAGAGGCTGTGTACATCAGCTTCTGTGAGGACTGCTGTATCCCAACACGTACCAGGGTGAACTTTAACAACAACAAGCCCTGGTTCTCAGCAAAGCTCAAAAGGTTGAGGTTGGAGAAGGAGGAAGCGTTTAGGAGTGGGGATAGAGACAGATTCAAGGAGTCGAAGAACAGGTTTAGCAAAGCGGTGAGAGAGGCTAAACGACTGTACTCAGAGACACTAAAACACCAGTTCTCTACTAACGACGCTGCTTCTGTCTGCCAAAGGGCTCAGGCACATCACCAACTACAAACCCAGAGCGCCCCACACCACTAACGACTCCCGCCTAGCCAACGACCTGAACGAGTTCTACCGTAGATTTGAAAGACAATTGGACTGTCCTGAACCACCCCTTCCCACCCAAGAGGCCCCATCCCCCACCCATACTACAGAAATGACTCTCTCCTTTCAGGAGGGAGAAGTTAATGGGCTTTTCAAGAGGCAGAATCCACGCAAAGCAGCCGGGCCGGACTCTGTCTCTCCAGCCACCCTCAGGCACTGCGCTGACCAGCTGTCTCCGGTGTTCACCAACATCTTTAACACCTCCCTGGAGACATGCCATGTACCAGCCTGTCTCAAGTCCTCCACCATCATCGCTGTGCCAAAAAAGCTAAGGCCAACAGGACTAAATGATTACAGACCGGTCGCCCTTACATCTGTGGTAATGAAGTCTTTTGAGCGCCTGCTCCTGGCACACCTCAAAGCCATCACAGACCCTCTCCTGGACCCCCTTCAGTTTGCCTACAGAGCCAACAGGTCTGTGGACGACGCAGTTAACATGGCCCTCCACTTCACCCTACAGCATGTGGACGCCCCAGCATCCTACGCCAGGATCCTGTTTGTGGACTTCAGCTCTGCCTTCAACACCATCATCCCTGCCCTGCTTCAGGACAAGCTCTTCCAGCTGAACGTGCCCTACTCCACCTGCAGGTGGATCACAGACTTCCTCTCTGACAGGAAGCAGTGCGTTAAGCCGGGAACAGAAGTCTCTGACTCCAGGTCCATCAGCACGGGAACTCCTCAGGGCTGCGTCCTTTGCCCACTGCTCTTCTCCCTGTATACCAACAGCTGCGCCTCCAATCATCTGTCCGTCAAACTCTTGAAGTTTGTCGGACGACACCACCCTCATTGGGCTGATCTCTGGTGGGGATGAGTCTGACTATAGGTGGGAAGCTGACAACCTGGTGACCTGGTGTAGCCAGAACAACTTAGAGCTAAATGCTCTAAGGACAGTTGAGATGGTTGTGGACTTCAGGAAGAATACAGCCCCACTCACCGCCATCACCCTGTTAGACTCCGCAGTCAAAATTGTGGAGTCCTTCCGCTTCCTGGGCACTATTCTCTGCCGGGACCTCAAGTGGGAACTGAACATCAGCTCCCTCGCCAAGAGAGCTCAACAGAGGATGTACTTTCGACGGCAGCTGAAGAAATGCAACCTGCCAAAGACAATGATGGTGCAATTCTATACAGCGATCATTGAATCCATCCTCACCTCCTCCATAACCGTCTGGTACGCTGCTGCCACTGCCAAGGACAAGAGCAGACTGCAGCGTATCATGCACACTGCTGAGAAGGTAATTGCCTGCAATCTACCAACCCTCGAGGACCTGCACACGACAAGGAGCATGAGGCGAGCGAGGAAGGTTGTGGCCGATTCCTCGCACCCTGGACACTCTCTGT
>NW_027422961.1:1652500-1655000 GCF_048934315.1 Petromyzon marinus | reverse complement strand
GTTCGGGTCGCACAGAAATCCCTGGGAATGGGAAAACGGGTCATTTTCGTGTTGCCACATTGCGTACGAACCGCATGAAACTTCCAGAGGCATTTGCAGCAGGAATGCATGTGCACTCAAAAACTTCTATATGTTTCACGGATAGACCCCGTGAAACGCTAGAAATTGGCGGGGATGTGTCTCTTGTGGCTCACGGGGCTGTTAGGGTGGCACAGAACTCCCTCGGAATGGGAAAAGGGGTCATTTTCGTGTTGCCACATTGCATAGGAACGCCATGAAACTTCCAGAGGCATTTGCAGCAGAAAGGCACGTGCACTCAAAAATTTTAATATTTTTCACGCATAGACCCCGTCAAACGCTAGAAGTTGGCGGGGATGTCTCTCTTGTGGCTCACGGGGCTGTTAGGGTCGCACAGAAATGCCTCGGAATGGGAAAACGGGTCATTTTTGTGTGGCCACATTGCATAGGAACGGCATGAAACTTCCAGAGGCATTTGCAGCAGGAATGCATGTGCACTCAAAAACGTCTATATTTTTCACGGATAGACCCCGTGAAACGCTATAAATTGGCGGGGATGTCTCTCTTGTGGCTCACGGGCGCTGTTAGTTAGGGTCGCACAGAAATCCCTCGGAATGGGAAAAGGGGTCATTTTCGTGTTGCCACATTGCGTACGAACGGCATGAAACTTCCAGAGGCATCTGCAGCAGAAATGCATGTGCACTCAAAAATTTTAATATTTTTCACGCATAGACCCCGTCAAACGCTAGAAGTTGGCGGGGATGTCTCTCTTGTGGCTCACGGGGCTATTAGGGTCGCACAGAAATGCCTCGGAATGGGAAAACGGGTCATTTTTGTGTGGCCACATTGCATAGGAACGGCATGAAACTTCCAGAGGCATTTGCAGCAGGAATGCATGTGCACTCAAAAACGTCTATATTTTTCACGGATAGACCCCGTGAAACGCTATAAATTGGCGGGGATGTCTCTCTTGTGGCTCACGGGCGCTGTTAGTTAGGGTCGCACAGAAATCCCTCGGAATGGGAAAAGGGGTCATTTTCGTGTTGCCACATTGCGTACGAACGGCATGAAACTTCCAGAGGCATCTGCAGCAGAAATGCATGTGCACTCAAAAACGTCTATATTTTTCACGGATAGACCCCGTGAAACGCTAGAAATTGGCGGGGATGTGTCTCTTGTGGCTCACGGGGCTGTTAGGGTCGCACAGAAATCCCTCGGAATGGGAAAACGGGTCATTTTCGTGTTGCCACAATTGGCATACGAACGGCATGAAACTTCCAGAGGCATTTGCAGCAGAAATGCATGTGCACTCAAAAACGTGAATATTTTTTCACGGATAGACCCCGTCAAACGCTCGAATTTGGCGGGGATGTTTCTCTTGTGGGTCACGGGGCTGTTCGGCTCGCACAGAACTCCCTTGGTCCACCTGATTCGTGCATACAGGCAGCAACTAAAACTCTGTAAACCTGCTATGAGGACATCTAAACAGTGGACCAGTGAGGCTGTGGAAGATTTGCGGGCGTGCTTAGACTGTACTGACTGGGATATGTTCACGACTGCTACCAATAGTCTGGATGAACTCACAGAGGCTGTGTACATCAGCTTCTGTGAGGACTGCTGTATCCCAACACGTACCAGGGTGAACTTTAACAACAACAAGCCCTGGTTCTCAGCAAAGCTCAAAAGGTTGAGGTTGGAGAAGGAGGAAGCGTTTAGGAGTGGGGATAGAGACAGATTCAAGGAGTCGAAGAACAGGTTTAGCAAAGCGGTGAGAGAGGCTAAACGACTGTACTCAGAGACACTAAAACACCAGTTCTCTACTAACGACGCTGCTTCTGTCTGCCAAAGGGCTCAGGCACATCACCAACTACAAACCCAGAGCGCCCCACACCACTAACGACTCCCGCCTAGCCAACGACCTGAACGAGTTCTACCGTAGATTTGAAAGACAATTGGACTGTCCTGAACCACCCCTTCCCACCCAAGAGGCCCCATCCCCCACCCATACTACAGAAACGACTCTCTCCTTTCAGGAGGGAGAAGTTAATGGGCTTTTCAAGAGGCAGAATCCACGCAAAGCAGCCGGGCCGGACTCTGTCTCTCCAGCCACCCTCAGGCACTGCGCTGACCAGCTGTCTCCGGTGTTCACCAACATCTTTAACACCTCCCTGGAGACATGCCATGTACCAGCCTGTCTCAAGTCCTCCACCATCATCGCTGTGCCCAAAAAGCTAAGGCCAACAGGACTAAATGATTACAGACCGGTCGCCCTTACATCTGTGGTAATGAAGTCTTTTGAGCGCCTGCTCCTGGCACACCTCAAAGCCATCACAGACCCTCTCCTGGACCCCCTTCAGTTTGCCTACAGAGCCAACAGGTCTGTGGACGACGCAGT
The DNA here is from genome assembly GCF_048934315.1 of Petromyzon marinus. NCBI lineage: Eukaryota > Metazoa > Chordata > Hyperoartia > Petromyzontiformes > Petromyzontidae > Petromyzon > Petromyzon marinus. The sequence goes on along the minus strand of NW_027422961.1, from coordinate 1,652,587 downwards.
TAACATGGCCCTCCACTTCACCCTACAGCATGTGGACGCCCCAGCATCCTACGCCAGGATCCTGTTTGTGGACTTCAGCTCTGCCTT
>NW_027422961.1:1645000-1647500 GCF_048934315.1 Petromyzon marinus | reverse complement strand
AAATGACATCTTAAAACAAAACTATTATTTGTTTCGGAGGTTGTCTATGACTGTTCATAGACCGCATAATTTCCACAGAACATTCTCAGAATATCAAGAGAGAAAAGCAGCGTTCTGCGGGAAATCATCTTGGCCAGTGATGTCGTTCTGGGTTTGGTCAGGCCCAGGGAGGTAAGTACCTCGTTATTCTCAAGGGGCCACTTTCCTCTTGCCCCAACCGGGAATCCAAAGAATGTGACCTTGCTAGCCTTCGTCAGCACTTTGACTTGATCATCAAGAGGGGTATAGTACGAAACTTTGTGCGAGGCAGCATCTGACAAGGTATTCTTTGAAAGCTCAAAACGGACGGTGACATCGATCACAACAGCCTCCTCATCTTTTGCAAACACGAGGTCAGGCTTTCTCATCTCTCCCGTCTCGGATATGAACCGTGGCTCTTTGTATACAGACCAGCCCAATCTAGCCGCTTCGTCTGCCAGAATGTTACTGATCTTGTTATGTCGCGCAATTCTTGCTTTCTGTACTGCAGGACATTGACCGAGAATGTGCGAAAGGGACTCGAGTCTGGCAGAGCATTTCCTGCAGGAACGTAAGGCCCCATCTCTGCCTCTGTTCAAGCTTTCTCTTGTTGGGTAAATATTTGCCCTTAGTTGTAGTGCTGCGATAAAGAAGCATTGTTTAAAGCCGCACCATGGCCTCAACCAAGCATTACTGATTCTATCATGCGCAAAGTTTACAATGCCCCTTCCTTGAACCGGCTTTTCGCACCATCTCTGAAATTCATGCTCCCTCCAATCGCAGGGTCTCGGATATACAGGTTCTTTTGACACCGAGTCCCTGAGAACGAATGTTGGGATTGCATCACTGTCACCCCCTGCTCGTACCCACAAATTACGGTATTCTTCCTCCATACCCTGCGAGGACACAATATTACGGGTGATAGCATCGGACGAGTTTGCTATACGTTGCAGCCTTCTAACTTGAACCGAAGGGATTGTTTTTTCCAGTTTCAAGATGGCAAGGCCTCCGTCTCGGGCTCTGGCATATAACAGTCCATCACAAGTTGAAGCGGGAAGGTGGAGCCATCCTTTTACCGCCTTTCTAATCTCTTGGTCCAACCGACGGAGAGTTGATTGCTTGCAGTCCGAGTGGTCTGCAGGATATAACAATCTGGGTAGGGCATAGGCATTGAGTAGTTCAACCTTCTGAGTTGGCTTCAGAGGCACCTCATCGATTTTCGAGATCCATGTCTTTAGCTGACAATGTAGATCAGGCTGTATAGTGCCAGTCCAAGGGCCAATTTTCAGACCAAGGTATTTCGTTGATTCATCAGGTTGGATCATATGGACATCTTTATTTTTGATAGTCCATGGGTCGCAGTTGTTCACCGTATATGAATCTTTGGTTGGGCTTATCATGAAGCCCTGGCACTTTCTGGCCTGAACCTCCAATCCCGATAGCCCACAAAATGATTCCAAGATCGCTAGATTGGCGGCCATACCAACCCAAGATTCGCTCACCAACACCAAATCATCAGCAAACGCAAGAGCTGTCACGTGGTCGGTATCAATGGAGTACCCAACTCCGTGTGACTCTAGGGTGCATATCAAAGGGTCCATGGCAAGATTGAAGAGCAGGGGTGACATGGGGTCACCCTGTTTGACACCAACACGTATGCTAATTTCTCGAGTCGACTCGCCATTGCTTTTGAACGAGGTCGTACACCGATCGTAGGCGTTCTGGATGATGCCCACCACGTGTTCATCTACTTTCTTGTGCCTTAACACCCATAAAATATGAGCATGCGAAACCGAGTCAAAAGCTTTCGCTATGTCGATGAACATGACAGCCAACGGCCTGTGCAATTTCTTAGCGTGTCTCATAAGGTCCTGTAGCACCTTAAGATTTTCAGAGCAGCCAGATGCCGCTATAAAACCACGCTGCCTTGGGTTTAAGGGACAAGCACGAGCAAGACGTGCAGTCATTATTCTGGAAAATAATCTCAGAATCATTGAACCAATCGTTATTGGTCTCCAGTTCCCCAATTCTTTCAGCTTTTCATCGTCCATAACCTTAGGAATAAGAATCGTCCTATTCTTTTTCAACTCTTTGGGAATAATTCCTGTAATCATCCATGCATTAAATAGGGCTGTCAGTGTCCGACCCTCGGGGTCGGCAGCACAGATTGCAGCCCTTGTTAGGCCATCTGGCCCAGCTGCTGACGTTGGTTTAATGGCCCGTATGGCAGTCTGAACTTCCTCCACCGAAATTAGGGGCTCAAAGTATTCGTTATTTGCAACACCTGATGACTTAAATTGGCCCAGGCCATTGAATGGCAACACCTTCTCCCATTTTTCGCAGTAAAAACGATATACATCTGCGTTCGGGATTCGGCATTCATGACATTCAGTGCCATCCAGGACTAAGGACGCAAGAAGAGAGCGGTTCTTAAAGAAGAGCTTCTGGTGCTTCATGAAGCTTCCTCGTTTTTCCACTCTCT
>NW_027422961.1:1625000-1630000 GCF_048934315.1 Petromyzon marinus | reverse complement strand
TTGTCTGTAGTCTTCTTTGTAGGCAGAAAATAGTACGTTACAGGACTCTCAAACTGATGTATTCCAAAAATAAAGAATTAAAATAACAAAGTCTAATCTATATAAGCGCTCTTGAATAAAGCAGTGTAAAAAAAAAATAGCAAAAAAAAACAAGTCTTCGTCTTGGAAAATAACAAAATCTAAAAGAAAAGAAAAGTCTTCTTTGTGGAAAATAGTAAAATAAAAAAAACCAAGACTTCACCTTGGAAAATAACAAAATCTAATCTAAAACATCTTAAATAAAGCTTATTTGTAATCTTCTTTGTAGGCAGAAAATAGTAAGTTACAGGACTCTCGAACTGATGTAGTCCAAAAATAAAGAATTAAAATAACAAAGTCTAATCTATATAAGTGCTCTTGAATAGGCTTCGTGTAAAAAAATAGCAATAAAAAAATACCAAGTCTTCGTCTTGGAAAATAACAAAATCTAAAAGAAAAGTCTTCTTTGTGGAAAATAGTAAAATAAAAAACCAAGACTTCACCTTGGAAAATAACAAAATCTAATCTAAAACATCTTAAATAAAGTTGGTTTTTAGTCTTCTCTCGAACTGATGTAGTGCAAAAATAAAGAATTAAAATAACAAAGTCTAATCTATATAAGTGCTCTTGAATAAAGCTTCCTGTAAAAAATAGCAAAAAAATACCAAGTCTTCGTCTTGGAAAATAACAAAATCTAAAAGAAAAGAAAAGTCTTCTTTGTGGAAAATAGTAAAATAAAAAAAACCAAGACTTCACCTTGGAAAATAACAAAATCTAATCTAAACATCTTAAATAAAGCTTATTTCTAATCTTCTTTGTAGGCAGAAAATAGTAAGTTACAGGACTCTCGAACTGATGTAGTCCAAAAATAAAGAATTAAAATAACAAAGTCTAATCTATATAAGTGCTCTTGAATAAGCTTCGTGTAAAAAATTGCAATATAATAAAAATACCAAGTCTTCGTCTTGGAAAATAACAAAATCTAAAAGAAAGGTCTTCTTTATGGAAAATAGTAAAATAAGAATACCAAGACTTCACCTTGGAAAATAACAAAACCATCTTGAAAAAAGCTTATTTTTAATCTTCTTTGTAGGCAGAAAATAGTAAGGCGAAAATAAAGTCCCCTCTAAGCTCTAAAGTAACAAATACGACGTGTTTAAAAAAAAAACTAACAATAAAAAAAGAACCAAGACTTCGTCTTGGAAAATAACAATCTAAATTGTGGAAAATAGTAAAATGAAATAAAAACCGACTTCACCTTCGAAAATAACAAAATCAATCTAAAACAAATGACATCTTAAAAAAAAACTATTATTTGTTTCGGAGGTTGTCTATGACTGTTCATAGACCGCATAATTTCCACAGAACATTCTCAGAATATCAAGAGAGAAAAGCAGCGTTCTGCGGGAAATCATCTTGGCCAGTGATGTCGTTCTGGGTTTGGTCAGGCCCAGGGAGGTAAGTACCTCGTTATTCTCAAGGGGCCACTTTCCTCTTGCCCCAACCGGGAATCCAAAGAATGTGACCTTGCTAGCCTTCGTCAGCACTTTGACTTGATCACCAAGAGGGGTATAGTACGAAACTTTGTGCGAGGCAGCATCTGACAAGGTATTCTTTGAAAGCTCAAAACGGACGGTGACATCGATCACAACCGCCTCCTCATCTTTTGCAAACACGAGGTCAGGCTTTCTCATCTCTCCCGTCTCGGATATGAACCGTGGCTCTTTGTATACAGACCAGCCCAATCTAGCCGCTTCGTCTGCCAGAATGTTACTGATCTTGTTATGTCGCGCAATTCTTGCTTTCTGTACTGCAGGACATTGACCGAGAATGTGCGAAAGGGACTCGAGTCTGGCAGAGCATTTCCTGCAGGAACGTAAGGCCCCATCTCTGCCTCTGTTCAAGCTTTCTCTTGTTGGGTAAATATTTGCCCTTAGTTGTAGTGCTGCGATAAAGAAGCATTGTTTAAAGCCGCACCATGGCCTCAACCAAGCATTACTGATTCTATCATGCGCAAAGTTTACAATGCCCCTTCCTTGAACCGGCTTTTCGCACCATCTCTGAAATTCATGCTCCCTCCAATCGCAGGGTCTCGGATATACAGGTTCTTTTGACACCGAGTCCCTGAGAACGAATGTTGGGATTGCATCACTGTCACCCCCTGCTCGTACCCACAAATTACGGTATTCTTCCTCCATACCCTGCGAGGACACAATATTACGGGTGATAGCATCGGACGAGTTTGCTATACGTTGCAGCCTTCTAACTTGAACCGAAGGGATTGTTTTTTCCAGTTTCAAGATGGCAAGGCCTCCGTCTCGGGCTCTGGCATATAACAGTCCATCACAAGTTGAAGCGGGAAGGTGGAGCCATCCTTTTACCGCCTTTCTAATCTCTTGGTCCAACCCACGGAGAGTTGATTGCTTGCAGTCCGAGTGGTCTGCAGGATATAACAATCTGGGTAGGGCATAGGCATTGAGTAGTTCAACCTTCTGAGTTGGCTTCAGAGGCGCCTCATCGATTTTCGAGATCCATGTCTTTAGCTGACAATGTAGATCAGGCTGTATAGTGCCAGTCCAAGGGCCAATTTTCAGACCAAGGTATTTCGTTGATTCATCAGGTTGGATCATATGGACATCTTTATTTTTGATAGTCCATGGGTCGCAGTTGTTCACCGTATATGAATCTTTGGTTGGGCTTATCATGAAGCCCTGGCACTTTCTGGCCTGAACCTCCAATCCCGATAGCCCACAAAATGATTCCAAGATCGCTAGATTGGCGGCCATACCAACCCAAGATTCGCTCACCAACACCAAATCATCAGCAAACGCAAGAGCTGTCACGTGGTCGGTATCAATGGAGTACCCAACTCCGTGTGACTCTAGGGTGCATATCAAAGGGTCCATGGCAAGATTGAAGAGCAGGGGTGACATGGGGTCACCCTGTTTGACACCAACACGTATGCTAATTTCTCGAGTCGACTCGCCATTGCTTTTGAACGAGGTCGTACACCGATCGTAGGCGTTCTGGATGATGCCCACCACGTGTTCATCTACTTTCTTGTGCCTTAACACCCATAAAATATGAGCATGCGAAACCGAGTCAAAAGCTTTCGCTATGTCGATAAACATGACAGCCAACGGCCTGTGCAATTTCTTAGCATGTCTCATAAGGTCCTGTAGCACCTTAAGATTTTCAGAGCAGCCAGATGCCGCTATAAAACCACGCTGCCTTGGGTTTAAGGGACAAGCACGAGCAAGACGTGCAGTCATTATTCTGGAAAATAATCTCAGAATCATTGAACCGATCGTTATTGGTCTCCAGTTCCCCAATTCTTTCAGCTTTTCATCGTCCATAACCTTAGGAATAAGAATCGTCCTATTCTTTTTCAACTCTTTGGGAATAATTCCTGTAATCATCCATGCATTAAATAGGGCTGTCAGTGTCCGACCCTCGGGGTCGGCAGCACAGATTGCAGCCCTTGTTAGGCCATCTGGCCCAGCTGCTGACGTTGGTTTAATGGCCCGTATGGCAGTCTGAACTTCCTCCACCGAAATTAGGGGCTCAAAGTATTCGTTATTTGCAACACCTGATGACTTAAATTGGCCCAGGCCATTGAATGGCAACACCTTCTCCCATTTTTCGCAGTAAAAACGATATACATCTGCGTTCGGGATTCGGCATTCATGACGTTCAGTGCCATCCAGGACTAAGGACGCAAGAAGAGAGCGGTTCTTAAAGAAGAGCTTCTGGTGCTTCATGAAGCTTCCTCGTTTTTCCGCTCTCTTCTTCATCCAAGATCGTGTGGGTAATATCCTGGGTTTAATAATGTCGTTCTCGGGTTTTGAACGTTTGCCTTTGTTTTTCACCAATCTCATCGGACAAAGCATCAATGCTGTGGCAGTTTCTACGAGGGCATCATGTTGGCCCTCGCCGTTAAGCCAAGCCTTTATTGCCTCCATTGCAGGCTTTTCCAGGGTCCCAGAATTCTCATTCGTAAGCCGCTCAGCTGCTTGAGCGAGTATGGATGAAGTCCCCGTTGTTACATTTGGTGGGGGAGACAATGTCTCAAGAGGCCTAGAAGAAAAATGTAAGCTGTCTGACATGGGGGCCCCTGTCTTTTTACTTAGGTCCCGTCTCTTGTCAGAGACTTGCTTGTTGGTCTTAGTCCCACGCGCTTCAGCAATGATCTTATTGATATTCTTTTTCCCCTGAAACTGCAACTCTAGAAGGGCCAGCTGTTCTACTTCCTTCAAAGACCAGCAGCTACGGTGTACCCCTCTCTGCGAGGTACCCTTTATACCATCTTTAATCCTTTCCTCATTACGGGTGACTGGGTGAGCATGCCTCTTGTGCTGCGAAAGGCCACTTAGAGTTGCAAAGCGTGCCTGGCAACATTCACAGACCATTGGTAAGCTTTCCTCAGTTAACTTTATTCCCCCACATTTGGGGGCATGACAGGCAATCGATCGGTGGTTTGAGTTGGTTTTGTCACATTTAGCGCACTTAAACACCAGAGGAATGTCTCTGTGTTTGATGTTAAAATGTGCAACAAGTTCGGATGCTTTGCCCATGTGTTGTTTACAGATAACGCATATATACTCCAGACTAGGCAGTACAACCGTGATAGTTCCCTTGGTGTCAATGGGAAACTTTCCCAACACGGGTTCCTCAGCCGATATGTCGAGGAAGGACTCCTCCACATCCTCATCATCCTCTGCAAAGTCATCTGAAGAGTCATCCGACTCAACTAGACTTTTAATCTGTTCGTAAAAATCGTAGTTCATCTCCTCTTCCTTTTCCAAGGACGAGTTATGGAAGGTCATGGAAGGTATACTAGTCATTTTTAGCGCCGACCTAGACGCCATAGGTTTAGCAACATCAGATGCCCAGAGGGCATCTTCATTCTGTGTCTGGGTTGACACCGAGACAAACAAGAGTGTCATGGGACAGCGTCCCCATGAACCCTCAGTGTTGCACGG
>NW_027422961.1:1605000-1607500 GCF_048934315.1 Petromyzon marinus | reverse complement strand
CCAGAGGCATTTGCAGCAGAAATGCATGTGCAGTCAAAAAATTGAATATTTTTCACGGATAGACCCCGTGAAACGCTAGAAATTGGCGGGGATGTGTCTCTTGTGGCTCACGGGGCTGTTAGGGTGGCACAGAAATCCCTCGGAATGGGAAAAAACGGGTCATTTTCGTGTCGCCACATTGCATGCGAACCGCATGAAACTTCCAGAGGCATTTGCAGCAGGAATGCATGTGCACTCAAAAATTGTGATATTTTTCACGGAGAGACCCCGTGAAACGCTAGAAGTGGGCGGGGATGTCTCTCTTGTGGCTCACGGGGCTGTTAGGGTGGCACAGAAATCCCTCGGAATGGGAAAACGGGTCATTTTCGTGTCGCCACATTGCATACGAACCGCATGAAACTTCCAGAGGCATTTGCAGCAGGAATGCATGTGCACTCAAAAAAGTGAATATTTCTCACGGATAGACCCCGTGATACGCTAGAAATTGGCGGGGATGTCTCTCTTGTGGCTCACGGGGCTGTTAGGGTGGCACAGAAATCCCTCGGAATGGGAAAACGGGTCATTTTCGTGTCGCCACATTGCATGCGAACCGCATGCAACTTCCAGAGGCATTTGCAGCAGAAATGCATGTGCAGTCAAAAAAAATTGATATTTTTCACGGATAGACCCCGTGAAACGCTAGAAATTGGCGGGGATGTGTCTCTTGTGGCTCACGGGGCTGTTCGGGTCGCACAGAAATCCCTGGGAATGGGAAAACGGGTCATTTTCGTGTTGCCACATTGCGTACGAACCGCATGAAACTTCCAGAGGCATTTGCAGCAGGAATGCATGTGCACTCAAAAACTTCTATATGTTTCACGGATAGACCCCGTGAAACGCTAGAAATTGGCGGGGATGTGTCTCTTGTGGCTCACGGGGCTGTTAGGGTGGCACAGAACTCCCTCGGAATGGGAAAAGGGGTCATTTTCGTGTTGCCACATTGCATAGGAACGCCATGAAACTTCCAGAGGCATTTGCAGCAGAAAGGCACGTGCACTCAAAAATTTTAATATTTTTCACGCATAGACCCCGTCAAACGCTAGAAGTTGGCGGGGATGTCTCTCTTGTGGCTCACGGGGCTGTTAGGGTCGCACAGAAATGCCTCGGAATGGGAAAACGGGTCATTTTTGTGTGGCCACATTGCATAGGAACGGCATGAAACTTCCAGAGGCATTTGCAGCAGGAATGCATGTGCACTCAAAAACGTCTATATTTTTCACGGATAGACCCCGTGAAACGCTATAAATTGGCGGGGATGTCTCTCTTGTGGCTCACGGGCGCTGTTAGTTAGGGTCGCACAGAAATCCCTCGGAATGGGAAAAGGGGTCATTTTCGTGTTGCCACATTGCGTACGAACGGCATGAAACTTCCAGAGGCATCTGCAGCAGAAATGCATGTGCACTCAAAAACGTCTATATTTTTCACGGATAGACCCCGTGAAACGCTAGAAATTGGCGGGGATGTGTCTCTTGTGGCTCACGGGGCTGTTAGGGTCGCACAGAAATCCCTCGGAATGGGAAAACGGGTCATTTTCGTGTTGCCACAATTGGCATACGAACGGCATGAAACTTCCAGAGGCATTTGCAGCAGAAATGCATGTGCACTCAAAAACGTGAATATTTTTTCACGGATAGACCCCGTCAAACGCTCGAATTTGGCGGGGATGTTTCTCTTGTGGGTCACGGGGCTGTTCGGCTCGCACAGAACTCCCTTGGTCCACCTGATTCGTGCATACAGGCAGCAACTAAAACTCTGTAAACCTGCTGTGAGGACATCTAAACAGTGGACCAGTGAGGCTGTGGAAGATTTGCGGGCGTGCTTAGACTGTACTGACTGGGATATGTTCACGACTGCTACCAATAGTCTGGATGAACTCACAGAGGCTGTGTACATCAGCTTCTGTGAGGACTGCTGTATCCCAACACGTACCAGGGTGAACTTTAACAACAACAAGCCCTGGTTCTCAGCAAAGCTCAAAAGGTTGAGGTTGGAGAAGGAGGAAGCGTTTAGGAGTGGGGATAGAGACAGATTTAAGGAGTCGAAGAACAGGTTTAGCAAAGCGGTGAGAGAGGCTAAACGACTGTACTCAGAGACACTAAAACACCAGTTCTCTACTAACGACGCTGCTTCTGTCTGCCAAAGGGCTCAGGCACATCACCAACTACAAACCCAGAGCGCCCCACACCACTAACGACTCCCGCCTAGCCAACGACCTGAACGAGTTCTACCGTAGATTTGAAAGACAATTGGACTGTCCTGAACCACCCCTTCCCACCCAAGAGGCCCCATCCCCCACCCATACTACAGAAACGACTCTCTCCTTTCAGGAGGGAGAAGTTAATGGGCTTTTCAAGAGGCAGAATCCACGCAAAGCAGTCGGGCCGGACTCTGTCTCTCCAGCCACCCTCAGGCACTGCGCTGACCAGCTGTCTCCGGTGTTCACCAACATCTTTAACACCTC
>NW_027422961.1:1592500-1595000 GCF_048934315.1 Petromyzon marinus | reverse complement strand
ACGGATAGACCCCGTGATACGCTAGAAATTGGCGGGGATGTCTCTCTTGTGGCTCACGGGGCTGTTAGGGTGGCACAGAAATCCCTCGGAATGGGAAAACGGGTCATTTTCGTGTCGCCACATTGCATGCGAACCGCATGCAACTTCCAGAGGCATTTGCAGCAGAAATGCATGTGCAGTCAAAAAAAATTGATATTTTTCACGGATAGACCCCGTGAAACGCTAGAAATTGGCGGGGATGTGTCTCTTGTGGCTCACGGGGCTGTTCGGGTCGCACAGAAATCCCTGGGAATGGGAAAACGGGTCATTTTCGTGTTGCCACATTGCGTACGAACCGCATGAAACTTCCAGAGGCATTTGCAGCAGGAATGCATGTGCACTCAAAAACTTCTATATGTTTCACGGATAGACCCCGTGAAACGCTAGAAATTGGCGGGGATGTGTCTCTTGTGGCTCACGGGGCTGTTAGGGTGGCACAGAACTCCCTCGGAATGGGAAAAGGGGTCATTTTCGTGTTGCCACATTGCATAGGAACGCCATGAAACTTCCAGAGGCATTTGCAGCAGAAAGGCACGTGCACTCAAAAATTTTAATATTTTTCACGCATAGACCCCGTCAAACGCTAGAAGTTGGCGGGGATGTCTCTCTTGTGGCTCACGGGGCTGTTAGGGTCGCACAGAAATGCCTCGGAATGGGAAAACGGGTCATTTTTGTGTGGCCACATTGCATAGGAACGGCATGAAACTTCCAGAGGCATTTGCAGCAGGAATGCATGTGCACTCAAAAACGTCTATATTTTTCACGGATAGACCCCGTGAAACGCTATAAATTGGCGGGGATGTCTCTCTTGTGGCTCACGGGCGCTGTTAGTTAGGGTCGCACAGAAATCCCTCGGAATGGGAAAAGGGGTCATTTTCGTGTTGCCACATTGCGTACGAACGGCATGAAACTTCCAGAGGCATCTGCAGCAGAAATGCATGTGCACTCAAAAACGTCTATATTTTTCACGGATAGACCCCGTGAAACGCTAGAAATTGGCGGGGATGTGTCTCTTGTGGCTCACGGGGCTGTTAGGGTCGCACAGAAATCCCTCGGAATGGGAAAAGGGGTCATTTTCGTGTTGCCACAATTGGCATACGAACGGCATGAAACTTCCAGAGGCATTTGCAGCAGAAATGCATGTGCACTCAAAAACGTGAATATTTTTTCACGGATAGACCCCGTCAAACGCTCGAATTTGGCGGGGATGTTTCTCTTGTGGGTCACGGGGCTGTTCGGCTCGCACAGAACTCCCTTGGTCCACCTGATTCGTGCATACAGGCAGCAACTAAAACTCTGTAAACCTGCTGTGAGGACATCTAAACAGTGGACCAGTGAGGCTGTGGAAGATTTGCGGGCGTGCTTAGACTGTACTGACTGGGATATGTTCACGACTGCTACCAATAGTCTGGATGAACTCACAGAGGCTGTGTACATCAGCTTCTGTGAGGACTGCTGTATCCCAACACGTACCAGGGTGAACTTTAACAACAACAAGCCCTGGTTCTCAGCAAAGCTCAAAAGGTTGAGGTTGGAGAAGGAGGAAGCGTTTAGGAGTGGGGATAGAGACAGATTCAAGGAGTCGAAGAACAGGTTTAGCAAAGCGGTGAGAGAGGCTAAACGACTGTACTCAGAGACACTAAAACACCAGTTCTCTACTAACGACGCTGCTTCTGTCTGCCAAAGGGCTCAGGCACATCACCAACTACAAACCCAGAGCGCCCCACACCACTAACGACTCCCGCCTAGCCAACGACCTGAACGAGTTCTACCGTAGATTTGAAAGACAATTGGACTGTCCTGAACCACCCCTTCCCACCCAAGAGGCCCCATCCCCCACCCATACTACAGAAACGACTCTCTCCTTTCAGGAGGGAGAAGTTAATGGGCTTTTCAAGAGGCAGAATCCACGCAAAGCAGCCGGGCCAGACTCTGTCTCTCCAGCCACCCTCAGGCACTGCGCTGACCAGCTGTCTCCGGTGTTCACCAACATCTTTAACACCTCCCTGGAGACATGCCATGTACCAGCCTGTCTCAAGTCCTCCACCATCATCGCTGTGCCCAAAAAGCTAAGGCCAACAGGACTAAATGATTACAGACCGGTCGCCCTTACATCTGTGGTAATGAAGTCTTTTGAGCGCCTGCTCCTGGCACACCTCAAAGCCATCACAGACCCTCTCCTGGACCCCCTTCAGTTTGCCTACAGAGCCAACAGGTCTGTGGACGACGCAGTTAACATGGCCCTCCACTTCACCCTACAGCACGTGGACGCCCCAGCATCCTACGCCAGGATCCTGTTTGTGGACTTCAGCTCTGCCTTCAACACCATCATCCCTGCCCTGCTTCAGGACAAGCTCTTCCAGCTGAACGTGCCCTACTCCACCTGCAGGTGGATCACAGACTTCCTCTCTGACAGGAAGCAGTGCGTTAAGCCGGGAACAGAAGTCTCTGACTCCAGGTC
>NW_027422961.1:1580000-1585000 GCF_048934315.1 Petromyzon marinus | reverse complement strand
GCACCAGGGCCGTGCGATCTGCCCAAGTGGTTATCCAGAGTCACCAAAGCGTCCGGGCAAGCCCGGATTGGTTTTGGTCTAATAAGTGCACGCATCCCCGGAGGTCAGCGCTCGTCAGCATGTATTAGCTCTAGAATTACCACAGTTATCCAAGCAACGGTCGAGCGATCAAAGGAACCATAACTGATTTAATGAGCCATTCGCAGTTTCACTGTAACATCCGTTTGCACGCAGACATGCATGGCTTAATCTTTGAGACAAGCATATGCTACTGGCAGGATCAACCAGGTAGCTGGCGGCTTTCAACTCGCCAAAAGCACACCACGGTGACCAGGCGCCCAGCCCAAAGGCTCGCCCGGCTCACACGCAGCGTTTGCGGGCCCCTAGCCTCCCCAAGGGCAGGCAGGAGTCGCTCTCCTGAGGCAAGAATGCACCCAAGGCAGAGGAGAGTCCCCACACGCGTCCAAAATCGGACGGACAGGACCCCTACGCAGACCATGTAAAACACACACCCTTTGGGCACGGACTTCACAGAACACAAACACCCCCACAAGGAGGGCCTTAATTTGTCCTGTATACTCCGGGGGACACCTGACGACGGCGCTGAAGGCTCACAAAACACAGGGCTTCACACAAGGCCAGCCAATTTGAGGCAGCGGTAAAGCACCACGCACACCCAACGTCGGGGTGGGGAGGAGCAGGGGCGGGGACCACACATGCCTGCACACCTCTAGAGCGGCCTTTCAATGCTCGCTACTCTGTGGACCGGCAAAAGCAATTGAAACCAACCCTAACTCTCACGCGCAGTTGGCAGCCCTTCCTAGGGCACAATACCGAAACAGCGCAAGCAAACCCTGCAGCTACAACCCAAGGGACAGCCTTCCCAACGCACTCTGGAGGAGAAGAGGCTCCTCGGGCAGAGTAACACAGCTCGAGATGCTCGCTCATTCACGGAAATCGTGGGAAACAACCTGCCGCCGGCACACCACTTCGTCCTCACATGAGGTTACCATTGTCCATACAATAGTGCAGGTGCGATGGAAATCTTTTCTCGTTTTGGTGCGTGCTACATTTTTACGGATAGACCCCGTGAAACGCTAGAAATTGGCGGGGATGTGTCTCTTGTGGCTCACGGGGCTGTTAGGGTGGCACAGAAATCCCTCGGAATGGGAAAACGGGTCATTTTCGTGTTGCCACATTGCATGCGAACGGCATGAAACTTCCAGAGGCATTTTCAGCAGGAATGCATGTGCAGTCAAAAAAGTGAATATATTTCACGGATAGACCCCGTGAAACGCTAGAAATTGGCGGCGATGTCTCTCTTGTGGCTCACGGGGCTGTTAGGGTGGCACAGAAATCCCTCGGAATGGGAAAACGGGTCATTTTCGTGTCGCCACATTGCATGCGAACCGCATGAAACTTCCAGAGGCATTTGCAGCAGAAATGCATGTGCAGTCAAAAAATTGAATATTTTTCACGGATAGACCCCGTGAAACGCTAGAAATTGGCGGGGATGTGTCTCTTGTGGCTCACGGGGCTGTTAGGGTGGCACAGAAATCCCTCGGAATGGGAAAAAACGGGTCATTTTCGTGTCGCCACATTGCATGCGAACCGCATGAAACTTCCAGAGGCATTTGCAGCAGGAATGCATGTGCACTCAAAAAATGTGATATTTTTCACGGAGAGACCCCGTGAAACGCTAGAAGTGGGCGGGGATGTCTCTCTTGTGGCTCACGGGGCTGTTAGGGTGGCACAGAAATCCCTCGGAATGGGAAAACGGGTCATTTTCGTGTCGCCACATTGCATACGAACCGCATGAAACTTCCAGAGGCATTTGCAGCAGGAATGCATGTGCACTCAAAAAAGTGAATATTTCTCACGGATAGACCCCGTGATACGCTAGAAATTGGCGGGGATGTCTCTCTTGTGGCTCACGGGGCTGTTAGGGTGGCACAGAAATCCCTCGGAATGGGAAAACGGGTCATTTTCGTGTCGCCACATTGCATGCGAACCGCATGCAACTTCCAGAGGCATTTGCAGCAGAAATGCATGTGCAGTCAAAAAAAATTGATATTTTTCACGGATAGACCCCGTGAAACGCTAGAAATTGGCGGGGATGTGTCTCTTGTGGCTCACGGGGCTGTTCGGGTCGCACAGAAATCCCTGGGAATGGGAAAACGGGTCATTTTCGTGTTGCCACATTGCGTACGAACCGCATGAAACTTCCAGAGGCATTTGCAGCAGGAATGCATGTGCACTCAAAAACTTCTATATGTTTCACGGATAGACCCCGTGAAACGCTAGAAATTGGCGGGGATGTGTCTCTTGTGGCTCACGGGGCTGTTAGGGTGGCACAGAACTCCTTCGGAATGGGAAAAGGGGTCATTTTCGTGTTGCCACATTGCATAGGAACGCCATGAAACTTCCAGAGGCATTTGCAGCAGAAAGGCACGTGCACTCAAAAATTTTAATATTTTTCACGCATAGACCCCGTCAAACGCTAGAAGTTGGCGGGGATGTCTCTCTTGTGGCTCACGGGGCTGTTAGGGTCGCACAGAAATGCCTCGGAATGGGAAAACGGGTCATTTTTGTGTGGCCACATTGCATAGGAACGGCATGAAACTTCCAGAGGCATTTGCAGCAGGAATGCATGTGCACTCAAAAACGTCTATATTTTTCACGGATAGACCCCGTGAAACGCTATAAATTGGCGGGGATGTCTCTCTTGTGGCTCACGGGCGCTGTTAGTTAGGGTCGCACAGAAATCCCTCGGAATGGGAAAAGGGGTCATTTTCGTGTTGCCACATTGCGTACGAACGGCATGAAACTTCCAGAGGCATCTGCAGCAGAAATGCATGTGCACTCAAAAACGTCTATATTTTTCACGGATAGACCCCGTGAAACGCTAGAAATTGGCGGGGATGTGTCTCTTGTGGCTCACGGGGCTGTTAGGGTCGCACAGAAATCCCTCGGAATGGGAAAACGGATCATTTTCGTGTTGCCACAATTGGCATACGAACGGCATGAAACTTCCAGAGGCATTTGCAGCAGAAATGCATGTGCACTCAAAAACGTGAATATTTTTTCACGGATAGACCCCGTCAAACGCTCGAATTTGGCGGGGATGTTTCTCTTGTGGGTCACGGGGCTGTTCGGCTCTCACAGAACTCCCTTGGTCCACCTGATTCGTGCATACAGGCAGCAACTAAAACTCTGTAAACCTGCTGTGAGGACATCTAAACAGTGGACCAGTGAGGCTGTGGAAGATTTGCGGGCGTGCTTAGACTGTACTGACTGGGATATGTTCACGACTGCTACCAATAGTCTGGATGAACTCACAGAGGCTGTGTACATCAGCTTCTGTGAGGACTGCTGTATCCCAACACGTACCAGGGTGAACTTTAACAACAACAAGCCCTGGTTCTCAGCAAAGCTCAAAAGGTTGAGGTTGGAGAAGGAGGAAGCGTTTAGGAGTGGGGATAGAGACAGATTCAAGGAGTCGAAGAACAGGTTTAGCAAAGCGGTGAGAGAGGCTAAACGACTGTACTCAGAGACACTAAAACACCAGTTCTCTACTAACGACGCTGCTTCTGTCTGCCAAAGGGCTCAGGCACATCACCAACTACAAACCCAGAGCGCCCCACACCACTAACGACTCCCGCCTAGCCAACGACCTGAACGAGTTCTACCGTAGATTTGAAAGACAATTGGACTGTCCTGAACCACCCCTTCCCACCCAAGAGGCCCCATCCCCCACCCATACTACAGAAACGACTCTCTCCTTTCAGGAGGGAGAAGTTAATGGGCTTTTCAAGAGGCAGAATCCACGCAAAGCAGCCGGGCCGGACTCTGTCTCTCCAGCCACCCTCAGGCACTGCGCTGACCAGCTGTCTCCGGTGTTCACCAACATCTTTAACACCTCCCTGGAGACATGCCATGTACCAGCCTGTCTCAAGTCCTCCACCATCATCGCTGTGCCCAAAAAGCTAAGGCCAACAGGACTAAATGATTACAGACCGGTCGCCCTTACATCTGTGGTAATGAAGTCTTTTGAGCGCCTGCTCCTGGCACACCTCAAAGCCATCACAGACCCTCTCCTGGACCCCCTTCAGTTTGCCTACAGAGCCAACAGGTCTGTGGACGACGCAGTTAACATGGCCCTCCACTTCACCCTACAGCATGTGGACGCCCCAGCATCCTACGCCAGGATCCTGTTTGTGGACTTCAGCTCTGCCTTCAACACCATCATCCCTGCCCTGCTTCAGGACAAGCTCTTCCAGCTGAACGTGCCCTACTCCACCTGCAGGTGGATCACAGACTTCCTCTCTGACAGGAAGCAGTGCGTTAAGCCGGGAACAGAAGTCTCTGACTCCAGGTCCATCAGCACGGGAACTCCTCAGGGCTGCGTCCTTTGCCCACTGCTCTTCTCCCTGTATACCAACAGCTGCGCCTCCAATCATCTGTCCGTCAAACTCTTGAAGTTTGTCGGACGACACCACCCTCATTGGGCTGATCTCTGGTGGGGATGAGTCTGACTATAGGTGGGAAGCTGACAACCTGGTGACCTGGTGTAGCCAGAACAACTTAGAGCTAAATGCTCTAAGGACAGTTGAGATGGTTGTGGACTTCAGGAAGAATACAGCCCCACTCACCGCCATCACCCTGTTAGACTCCGCAGTCAAAATTGTGGAGTCCTTCCGCTTCCTGGGCACTATTCTCTGCCGGGACCTCAAGTGGGAACTGAACATCAGCTCCCTCGCCAAGAGAGCTCAACAGAGGATGTACTTTCGACGGCAGCTGAAGAAATGCAACCTGCCAAAGACAATGATGGTGCAATTCTATACAGCGATCATTGAATCCATCCTCACCTCCTCCATAACCGTCTGGTACGCTGCTGCCACTGCCAAGGACAAGAGCAGACTGCAGCGTATCATGCACACTGCTGAGAAGGTAATTGCCTGCAATCTACCAACCCTCGAGGACCTGCACACGACAAGGAG
>NW_027422961.1:1545000-1547500 GCF_048934315.1 Petromyzon marinus | reverse complement strand
CCCTGTTATCCATGAATTGTTTTCTGTTTGAGATTGGCAGTATACCAACCCCCGACCATCTGTTGTTTGATATAGTTTATTTGACCATTTGTTCTGATTTAAAGATTTCGAAGGAAATTTGGAGCCTGCAATGATATGGGCCTGTTTTAACGTTGCAATAGTGTATGATTGTTGTGATAATGCTCTTATTGCTAGATCATCTGAAGTTATCATTTTGTTGTGTCTGCTTATTATAGATAGTGCAACTGAGTCGCATAAATTTCTTATGCCCATTCCTCCGTTGGATACTGATGTATAAAAGAAACTGTCGGGCGTATCGTGTGGCAACCTGAGCAGAAGCTTTACTCTTTTCCTAATTTCAGAATCAAGTGACATCAATAAACCCTTGGTAACTTTTCCGAGGACCAATTGATGAATAATACGAGGTATCAAATTGTTATTGATTAAATATACTTTCTTTTCTGGCTTTAACGGTGCTCTGGTCAGTTTGTTTAACATTGCTGCGAGCAGGTTACAGCTTATAGATCGTTTTCCCCTTGGGTCAAATTCAATGCCTAGATATTTGAATCCCTTTACATATGATACCGGATTAATGGGTTCGTTATTTATAAAGTACGATGATGTCGTTGCAACACTAAATGTCTTCTGTTTGCCGTACTTGATAAATCTTAACGAATTGCATTTGTTTATATTTATTTTCAAGTGTCTGTCATCGAGGAATTTAGTAGTTATATCCAAGAGTTTATTCATGCCACATTCCGTTTCTGCAAATTAGATAAGGTCGTCTGCAAACATCATTGAATTTACTTTCTGATTTCCTACATTAACTCCTATATATGTCGGCAAGTTATCCAATAGTTCATCCATAATCATGTTAAATAGTAGCGGTGAAAGTGGATCACCTTGCTTTACGCCTCTTTTTAGATTTATGTTACGCATTGTTGTCGATCCAAATACAATATCAGTTAGATTACACTTATAGATGTTGGTCAAGTACGTTGTTGATTCCTTTGATAAGTTAAATCGCTTTAAGGCTCTAATAATCGATTCGTGGCTGACAGAATCGAATGCCTTACTGAGGTCTATTGACACTATTTGCGTGTTTTCGTGCTTTTGCCTGGCGTTGTGTATGATGAAGTGTAGTAATGCACTATTTTCGAAACATCCGTCTACCGGGAGGAATGCTTTCTGCCTGTAATTAAGCTTTAATTGCTGTCCTAGACGATAACTTAAAATTTTGTGTAATAGCCTAATTACAATTGATGAGATGGTTATGGGTCTCCAATTTGAGGGTTTTTCTAAATCCTCTTTAGTTTTAGGTATAAGTCTTGTTCTGTGTTGTTTCCATATTTGTGGTATATCCTGTAAATAAAGGATGATATTTAAGATATCTAGTAAATATTTTATTGGTAAAGTCCTAAGATCGCTAAGAATAATGTTGTCCTGTCCAGGTGACTTATCCTTCATAATTTCTAGGGTCTTAATCAACTCATCTAAGGTGATTGCTTTTACGATATCGATGCATGATTGGTCGTTTTTTAATTTAAAGGGTATATTATCTGGAGGAGAGTTTGACTCGAATAAAGTAATGAATGTTCCCCGTATGCTTTCTTCAGTTGGGTATATACTTGGCCCCGATCTATCTGAAGTAATCTCGTCTAATAGAGCTTTCTTGTTCGTATGGTATAAATATTGATACCTCCTGTATTTAGTTTGCTTTGATTGTCTTCGATGCCTATTCTCATCTTTCTCCTGTTGGTTTACACGATCTTTCCTATTAATTGGTTTACTTCGATTTAAAAACTTTTCTACATGAGAATTGAGTAGCAGTAACGCCTGATTGTGACTTAAATTCTCGATCTTTAGATCGGTAATTATGACCTGAAGATCCTCAGCTGCTGTCAGTGATTGTTCTTTTTCGGCCCTTATTGCTGGCTGATCTCCTTCAGAAGGTGTAGTTGTTATTTCCGATGTTGTCGGTAAAACTAAGTTAACAAGGCATTGATTTTCTACCTTATAGGTGGTTTCTTTCAATGTCCTTACCAATTCCTTATACTTGATATTTCTCCGCTTCCCTTTAATCGCTTCTAGCGTTCTGTGTGGCATAACTGAGTTCTGTATTAGTTGATTCATGTTTATGTCCTCATCATTCTGTTGGGCTTCTTTATGGGCCATAATTTCTACCTCTTCTTCTCCCCATCTAACTTTCCTTCCTGGTGCGTTTTGCTGTAGTCTAGCTTCATGTTCTGTCGGATGAGTTCGTCTAGTATGTACCCCTAAACCTGTTTTCGTAGTAAAACCTCTGCTACAATATGAACAACTAAATAGTGTTTCCTCAATTGTGGTGGTTATAGCACTAGTTTTACCTATTAAACTTTTGCAAGTTCTTCCGTAGTGCGACGCTATCTTGTGTATGCTATCTGCTGTGCGATTACAAATTCGACATTTATACGTTTTGTTTGCGTGCGGATGTACCCGTGTCATATGTGATGACCAAGTT
>NW_027422961.1:1525000-1530000 GCF_048934315.1 Petromyzon marinus | reverse complement strand
TAGTCGGCAAACACCAGCGTGCTCCTTCTGGCGTGCTCCCTCATCGATACGTTTCGGTCAGCAATACTTTGCTTGCTGCACAAGCGTGGCAAGGATGCTGTGAGTTTCCTTCGCCCTGTTACCATGCATCTTTGATAACACGGAGTGGAGTCAATAACCGTATTGTACTCCCATGCTGGTGTATCCAACGCAGATCCAGCATCATCAAGCTGGTCCCTGACTGGGATGCCGTGTATTATCGAATCCCTGCTGCCGTGCATCAATGGCAACAAGGAGTAGAGTCGGTAAGGTTACCGGATTCTCGAACTGATGTACTCCAAAAAATAAAGAATTAAAATAACAAAGTCTAATCAATATAAGTAATGTTGAATAAAGCTTATTTTTAATCTTCTTTGAAGGCAGAAAATAGTAAGGTAAAAATAAAGTCCTCTCTATGCTCTGAAGTAACATATAAAAAAACTAGCAATAAAAAAATACCAAGTCTTCGTCTTGGAAAATAACAAAATCTAAAAGAAAAATCTTCTTTGTGGAAAATAGTAAAATAAAAAAACCAAGTCTTCACCTTGGAAAATAACAAAATCTAATCTAAAACATCTTAAATAAAGCTTGTCTGTAGTCTTCTTTGTAGGCAGAAAATAGTACGTTACAGGACTCTCAAACTGATGTATTCCAAAAATAAAGAATTAAAATAACAAAGTCTAATCTATATAAGCGCTCTTGAATAAAGCAGTGTAAAAAAAAAATAGCAAAAAAAACCAAGTCTTCGTCTTGGAAAATAACAAAATCTAAAAGAAAAGAAAAGTCTTCTTTGTGGAAAATAGTAAAATAAAAAAAACCAAGACTTCACCTTGGAAAATAACAAAATCTAATCTAAAACATCTTAAATAAAGCTTATTTCTAATCTTCTTTGTAGGCAGAAAATAGTAAGTTACAGGACTCTCGAACTGATGTAGTCCAAAAATAAAGAATTAAAATAACAAAGTCTAATCTATATAAGTGCTCTTGAATAAGCTTCGTGTAAAAAATAGCAATATAATAAAAATACCAAGTCTTCGTCTTGGAAAATAACAAAATCTAAAAGAAAGGTCTTCTTTATGGAAAATAGTAAAATAAGAATACCAAGACTTCACCTTGGAAAATAACAAAACCATCTTGAAAAAAGCTTATTTTTAATCTTCTTTGTAGGCAGAAAATAGTAAGGCGAAAATAAAGTCCCCTCTAAGCTCTAAAGTAACAAATACGACGTGTTTAAAAAAAAAACTAACAATAAAAAAAGAACCAAGACTTCGTCTTGGAAAATAACAATCTAAATTGTGGAAAATAGTAAAATGAAATAAAAACCGACTTCACCTTCGAAAATAACAAAATCAATCTAAAACAAATGACATCTTAAAAAAAACTATTATTTGTTTCGGAGGTTGTCTATGACTGTTCATAGACCGCATAATTTCCACAGAACATTCTCAGAATATCAAGAGAGAAAAGCAGCGTTCTGCGGGAAATCATCTTGGCCAGTGATGTCGTTCTGGGTTTGGTCAGGCCCAGGGAGGTAAGTACCTCGTTATTCTCAAGGGGCCACTTTCCTCTTGCCCCAACCGGGAATCCAAAGAATGTGACCTTGCTAGCCTTCGTCTGCACTTTGACTTGATCACCAAGAGGGGTATAGTACGAAACTTTGTGCGAGGCAGCATCTGACAAGGTATTCTTTGAAAGCTCAAAACGGACGGTGACATCGATCACAACCGCCTCCTCATCTTTTGCAAACACGAGGTCAGGCTTTCTCATCTCTCCCGTCTCGGATATGAACCGTGGCTCTTTGTATACAGACCAGCCCAATCTAGCCGCTTCGTCTGCCAGAATGTTACTGATCTTGTTATGTCGCGCAATTCTTGCTTTCTGTACTGCAGGACATTGACCGAGAATGTGCGAAAGGGACTCGAGTCTGGCAGAGCATTTCCTGCAGGAACGTAAGGCCCCATCTCTGCCTCTGTTCAAGCTTTCTCTTGTTGGGTAAATATTTGCCCTTAGTTGTAGTGCTGCGATAAAGAAGCATTGTTTAAAGCCGCACCATGGCCTCAACCAAGCATTACTGATTCTATCATGCGCAAAGTTTACAATGCCCCTTCCTTGAACCGGCTTTTCGCACCATCTCTGAAATTCATGCTCCCTCCAATCGCAGGGTCTCGGATATACAGGTTCTTTTGACACCGAGTCCCTGAGAACGAATGTTGGGATTGCATCACTGTCACCCCCTGCTCGTACCCACAAATTACGGTATTCTTCCTCCATACCCTGCGAGGACACAATATTACGGGTGATAGCATCGGACGAGTTTGCTATACGTTGCAGCCTTCTAACTTGAACCGAAGGGATTGTTTTTTCCAGTTTCAAGATGGCAAGGCCTCCGTCTCGGGCTCTGGCATATAACAGTCCATCACAAGTTGAAGCGGGAAGGTGGAGCCATCCTTTTACCGCCTTTCTAATCTCTTGGTCCAACCCACGGAGAGTTGATTGCTTGCAGTCCGAGTGGTCTGCAGGATATAACAATCTGGGTAGGGCATAGGCATTGAGTAGTTCAACCTTCTGAGTTGGCTTCAGAGGCGCCTCATCGATTTTCGAGATCCATGTCTTTAGCTGACAATGTAGATCAGGCTGTATAGTGCCAGTCCAAGGGCCAATTTTCAGACCAAGGTATTTCGTTGATTCATCAGGTTGGATCATATGGACATCTTTATTTTTGATAGTCCATGGGTCGCAGTTGTTCACCGTATATGAATCTTTGGTTGGGCTTATCATGAAGCCCTGGCACTTTCTGGCCTGAACCTCCAATCCCGATAGCCCACAAAATGATTCCAAGATCGCTAGATTGGCGGCCATACCAACCCAAGATTCGCTCACCAACACCAAATCATCAGCAAACGCAAGAGCTGTCACGTGGTCGGTATCAATGGAGTACCCAACTCCGTGTGACTCTAGGGTGCATATCAAAGGGTCCATGGCAAGATTGAAGAGCAGGGGTGACATGGGGTCACCCTGTTTGACACCAACACGTATGCTAATTTCTCGAGTCGACTCGCCATTGCTTTTGAACGAGGTCGTACACCGATCGTAGGCGTTCTGGATGATGCCCACCACGTGTTCATCTACTTTCTTGTGCCTTAACACCCATAAAATATGAGCATGCGAAACCGAGTCAAAAGCTTTCGCTATGTCGATAAACATGACAGCCAACGGCCTGTGCAATTTCTTAGCATGTCTCATAAGGTCCTGTAGCACCTTAAGATTTTCAGAGCAGCCAGATGCCGCTATAAAACCACGCTGCCTTGGGTTTAAGGGACAAGCACGAGCAAGACGTGCAGTCATTATTCTGGAAAATAATCTCAGAATCATTGAACCGATCGTTATTGGTCTCCAGTTCCCCAATTCTTTCAGCTTTTCATCGTCCATAACCTTAGGAATAAGAATCGTCCTATTCTTTTTCAACTCTTTGGGAATAATTCCTGTAATCATCCATGCATTAAATAGGGCTGTCAGTGTCCGACCCTCGGGGTCGGCAGCACAGATTGCAGCCCTTGTTAGGCCATCTGGCCCAGCTGCTGACGTTGGTTTAATGGCCCGTATGGCAGTCTGAACTTCCTCCACCGAAATTAGGGGCTCAAAGTATTCGTTATTTGCAACACCTGATGACTTAAATTGGCCCAGGCCATTGAATGGCAACACCTTCTCCCATTTTTCGCAGTAAAAACGATATACATCTGCGTTCGGGATTCGGCATTCATGACGTTCAGTGCCATCCAGGACTAAGGACGCAAGAAGAGAGCGGTTCTTAAAGAAGAGCTTCTGGTGCTTCATGAAGCTTCCTCGTTTTTCCGCTCTCTTCTTCATCCAAGATCGTGTGGGTAATATCCTGGGTTTAATAATGTCGTTCTCGGGTTTTGAACGTTTGCCTTTGTTTTTCACCAATCTCATCGGACAAAGCATCAATGCTGTGGCAGTTTCTACGAGGGCATCATGTTGGCCCTCGCCGTTAAGCCAAGCCTTTATTGCCTCCATTGCAGGCTTTTCCAGGGTCCCAGAATTCTCATTCGTAAGCCGCTCAGCTGCTTGAGCGAGTATGGATGAAGTCCCCGTTGTTACATTTGGTGGGGGAGACAATGTCTCAAGAGGCCTAGAAGAAAAATGTAAGCTGTCTGACATGGGGGCCCCTGTCTTTTTACTTAGGTCCCGTCTCTTGTCAGAGACTTGCTTGTTGGTCTTAGTCCCACGCGCTTCAGCAATGATCTTATTGATATTCTTTTTCCCCTGAAACTGCAACTCTAGAAGGGCCAGCTGTTCTACTTCCTTCAAAGACCAGCAGCTACGGTGTACCCCTCTCTGCGAGGTACCCTTTATACCATCTTTAATCCTTTCCTCATTACGGGTGACTGGGTGAGCATGCCTCTTGTGCTGCGAAAGGCCACTTAGAGTTGCAAAGCGTGCCTGGCAACATTCACAGACCATTGGTAAGCTTTCCTCAGTTAACTTTATTCCCCCACATTTGGGGGCATGACAGGCAATCGATCGGTGGTTTGAGTTGGTTTTGTCACATTTAGCGCACTTAAACACCAGAGGAATGTCTCTGTGTTTGATGTTAAAATGTGCAACAAGTTCGGATGCTTTGCCCATGTGTTGTTTACAGATAACGCATATATACTCCAGACTAGGCAGTACAACCGTGATAGTTCCCTTGGTGTCAATGGGAAACTTTCCCAACACGGGTTCCTCAGCCGATATGTCGAGGAAGGACTCCTCCACATCCTCATCATCCTCTGCAAAGTCATCTGAAGAGTCATCCGACTCAACTAGACTTTTAATCTGTTCGTAAAAATCGTAGTTCATCTCCTCTTCCTTTTCCAAGGACGAGTTATGGAAGGTCATGGAAGGTATACTAGTCATTTTTAGCGCCGACCTAGACGCCATAGGTTTAGCAACATCAGATGCCCAGAGGGCATCTTCATTCT
>NW_027422961.1:1515000-1517500 GCF_048934315.1 Petromyzon marinus | reverse complement strand
CACAGAAATGCCTCGGAATGGGAAAACGGGTCATTTTTGTGTGGCCACATTGCATAGGAACGGCATGAAACTTCCAGAGGCATTTGCAGCAGGAATGCATGTGCACTCAAAAACGTCTATATTTTTCACGGATAGACCCCGTGAAACGCTATAAATTGGCGGGGATGTCTCTCTTGTGGCTCACGGGCGCTGTTAGTTAGGGTCGCACAGAAATCCCTCGGAATGGGAAAAGGGGTCATTTTCGTGTTGCCACATTGCGTACGAACGGCATGAAACTTCCAGAGGCATCTGCAGCAGAAATGCATGTGCACTCAAAAACGTCTATATTTTTCACGGATAGACCCCGTGAAACGCTAGAAATTGGCGGGGATGTGTCTCTTGTGGCTCACGGGGCTGTTAGGGTCGCACAGAAATCCCTCGGAATGGGAAAACGGGTCATTTTCGTGTTGCCACAATTGGCATACGAACGGCATGAAACTTCCAGAGGCATTTGCAGCAGAAATGCATGTGCACTCAAAAACGTGAATATTTTTTCACGGATAGACCCCGTCAAACGCTCGAATTTGGCGGGGATGTTTCTCTTGTGGGTCACGGGGCTGTTCGGCTCGCACAGAACTCCCTTGGTCCACCTGATTCGTGCATACAGGCAGCAACTAAAACTCTGTAAACCTGCTGTGAGGACATCTAAACAGTGGACCAGTGAGGCTGTGGAAGATTTGCGGGCGTGCTTAGACTGTACTGACTGGGATATGTTCACGACTGCTACCAATAGTCTGGATGAACTCACAGAGGCTGTGTACATCAGCTTCTGTGAGGACTGCTGTATCCCAACACGTACCAGGGTGAACTTTAACAACAACAAGCCCTGGTTCTCAGCAAAGCTCAAAAGGTTGAGGTTGGAGAAGGAGGAAGCGTTTAGGAGTGGGGATAGAGACAGATTCAAGGAGTCGAAGAACAGGTTTAGCAAAGCGGTGAGAGAGGCTAAACGACTCTACTCAGAGACACTAAAACACCAGTTCTCTACTAACGACGCTGCTTCTGTCTGCCAAAGGGCTCAGGCACATCACCAACTACAAACCCAGAGCGCCCCACACCACTAACGACTCCCGCCTAGCCAACGACCTGAACGAGTTCTACCGTAGATTTGAAAGACAATTGGACTGTCCTGAACCACCCCTTCCCACCCAAGAGGCCCCATCCCCCACCCATACTACAGAAACGACTCTCTCCTTTCAGGAGGGAGAAGTTAATGGGCTTTTCAAGAGGCAGAATCCACGCAAAGCAGCCGGGCCGGACTCTGTCTCTCCAGCCACCCTCAGGCACTGCGCTGACCAGCTGTCTCCGGTGTTCACCAACATCTTTAACACCTCCCTGGAGACATGCCATGTACCAGCCTGTCTCAAGTCCTCCACCATCATCGCTGTGCCCAAAAAGCTAAGGCCAACAGGACTAAATGATTGCAGACCGGTCGCCCTTACATCTGTGGTAATGAAGTCTTTTGAGCGCCTGCTCCTGGCACACCTCAAAGCCATCACAGACCCTCTCCTGGACCCCCTTCAGTTTGCCTACAGAGCCAACAGGTCTGTGGACGACGCAGTTAACATGGCCCTCCACTTCACCCTACAGCATGTGGACGCCCCAGCATCCTACGCCAGGATCCTGTTTGTGGACTTCAGCTCTGCCTTCAACACCATCATCCCTGCCCTGCTTCAGGACAAGCTCTTCCAGCTGAACGTGCCCTACTCCACCTGCAGGTGGATCACAGACTTCCTCTCTGACAGGAAGCAGTGCGTTAAGCCGGGAACAGAAGTCTCTGACTCCAGGTCCATCAGCACGGGAACTCCTCAGGGCTGCGTCCTTTGCCCACTGCTCTTCTCCCTGTATACCAACAGCTGCGCCTCCAATCATCTGTCCGTCAAACTCTTGAAGTTTGTCGGACGACACCACCCTCATTGGGCTGATCTCTGGTGGGGATGAGTCTGACTATAGGTGGGAAGCTGACAACCTGGTGACCTGGTGTAGCCAGAACAACTTAGAGCTAAATGCTCTAAGGACAGTTGAGATGGTTGTGGACTTCAGGAAGAATACAGCCCCACTCACCGCCATCACCCTGTTAGACTCCGCAGTCAAAATTGTGGAGTCCTTCCGCTTCCTGGGCACTATTCTCTGCCGGGACCTCAAGTGGGAACTGAACATCAGCTCCCTCGCCAAGAGAGCTCAACAGAGGATGTACTTTCGACGGCAGCTGAAGAAATGCAACCTGCCAAAGACAATGATGGTGCAATTCTATACAGCGATCATTGAATCCATCCTCACCTCCTCCATAACCGTCTGGTACGCTGCTGCCACTGCCAAGGACAAGAGCAGACTGCAGCGTATCATGCACACTGCTGAGAAGGTAATTGCCTGCAATCTACCAACCCTCGAGGACCTGCACACGACAAGGAGCATGAGGCGAGCGAGGAAGGTTGTGGCCGATTCCTCGCACCCTGGACACTCT
>NW_027422961.1:1505000-1507500 GCF_048934315.1 Petromyzon marinus | reverse complement strand
CACAGAAATCCCTCGGAATGGGAAAACGGGTCATTTTCGTGTTGCCACATTGCATGCGAACGGCATGAAACTTCCAGAGGCATTTGCAGCAGGAATGCATGTGCAGTCAAAAAAGTGAATATTTTTCACGGATAGACCCCGTGAAACGCTAGAAATTGGCGGCGATGTCTCTCTTGTGGCTCACGGGGCTGTTAGGGTGGCACAGAAATCCCTCGGAATGGGAAAACGGGTCATTTTCGTGTCGCCACATTGCATGCGAACCGCATGAAACTTCCAGAGGCATTTGCAGCAGAAATGCATGTGCAGTCAAAAAATTGAATATTTTTCACGGATAGACCCCGTGAAACGCTAGAAATTGGCGGGGATGTGTCTCTTGTGGCTCACGGGGCTGTTAGGGTGGCACAGAAATCCCTCGGAATGGGAAAAAACGGGTCATTTTCGTGTCGCCACATTGCATGCGAACCGCATGAAACTTCCAGAGGCATTTGCAGCAGGAATGCATGTGCACTCAAAAATTGTGATATTTTTCACGGAGAGACCCCGTGAAACGCTAGAAGTGGGCGGGGATGTCTCTCTTGTGGCTCACGGGGCTGTTAGGGTGGCACAGAAATCCCTCGGAATGGGAAAACGGGTCATTTTCGTGTCGCCACATTGCATGCGAACCGCATGAAACTTCCAGAGGCATTTGCAGCAGAAATGCATGTGCAGTCAAAAAATTGAATATTTTTCACGGATAGACCCCGTGAAACGCTAGAAATTGGCGGGGATGTGTCTCTTGTGGCTCACGGGGCTGTTAGGGTGGCACAGAAATCCCTCGGAATGGGAAAAAACGGGTCATTTTCGTGTCGCCACATTGCATGCGAACCGCATGAAACTTCCAGAGGCATTTGCAGCAGGAATGCATGTGCACTCAAAAATTGTGATATTTTTCACGGAGAGACCCCGTGAAACGCTAGAAGTGGGCGGGGATGTCTCTCTTGTGGCTCACGGGGCTGTTAGGGTGGCACAGAAATCCCTCGGAATGGGAAAACGGGTCATTTTCGTGTCGCCACATTGCATACGAACCGCATGAAACTTCCAGAGGCATTTGCAGCAGGAATGCATGTGCACTCAAAAAAGTGAATATTTCTCACGGATAGACCCCGTGATACGCTAGAAATTGGCGGGGATGTCTCTCTTGTGGCTCACGGGGCTGTTAGGGTGGCACAGAAATCCCTCGGAATGGGAAAACGGGTCATTTTCGTGTCGCCACATTGCATGCGAACCGCATGCAACTTCCAGAGGCATTTGCAGCAGAAATGCATGTGCAGTCAAAAAAAATTGATATTTTTCACGGATAGACCCCGTGAAACGCTAGAAATTGGCGGGGATGTGTCTCTTGTGGCTCACGGGGCTGTTCGGGTCGCACAGAAATCCCTGGGAATGGGAAAACGGGTCATTTTCGTGTTGCCACATTGCGTACGAACCGCATGAAACTTCCAGAGGCATTTGCAGCAGGAATGCATGTGCACTCAAAAACTTCTATATGTTTCACGGATAGACCCCGTGAAACGCTAAAAATTGGCGGGGATGTGTCTCTTGTGGCTCACGGGGCTGTTAGGGTGGCACAGAACTCCCTCGGAATGGGAAAAGGGGTCATTTTCGTGTTGCCACATTGCATAGGAACGCCATGAAACTTCCAGAGGCATTTGCAGCAGAAAGGCACGTGCACTCAAAAATTTTAATATTTTTCACGCATAGACCCCGTCAAACGCTAGAAGTTGGCGGGGATGTCTCTCTTGTGGCTCACGGGGCTGTTAGGGTCGCACAGAAATGCCTCGGAATGGGAAAACGGGTCATTTTTGTGTGGCCACATTGCATAGGAACGGCATGAAACTTCCAGAGGCATTTGCAGCAGGAATGCATGTGCACTCAAAAACGTCTATATTTTTCACGGATAGACCCCGTGAAACGCTATAAATTGGCGGGGATGTCTCTCTTGTGGCTCACGGGCGCTGTTAGTTAGGGTCGCACAGAAATCCCTCGGAATGGGAAAAGGGGTCATTTTCGTGTTGCCACATTGCGTACGAACGGCATGAAACTTCCAGAGGCATCTGCAGCAGAAATGCATGTGCACTCAAAAACGTCTATATTTTTCACGGATAGACCCCGTGAAACGCTAGAAATTGGCGGGGATGTGTCTCTTGTGGCTCACGGGGCTGTTAGGGTCGCACAGAAATCCCTCGGAATGGGAAAACGGGTCATTTTCGTGTTGCCACAATTGGCATACGAACAGCATGAAACTTCCAGAGGCATTTGCAGCAGAAATGCATGTGCACTCAAAAACGTGAATATTTTTTCACGGATAGACCCCGTCAAACGCTCGAATTTGGCGGGGATGTTTCTCTTGTGGGTCACGGGGCTGTTCGGCTCGCACAGAACTCCCTTGGTCCACCTGATTCGTGCATACAGGCAGCAACTAAAACTCTGTAAACCTGCTGTGAGGACATCTAAACAGTGG
>NW_027422961.1:1492500-1495000 GCF_048934315.1 Petromyzon marinus | reverse complement strand
AGGTTACCATTGTCCATACAATAGTGCAGGTGCGATGGAAATCTTTTCTCGTTTTGGTGCGTGCTACATTTTTACGGATAGACCCCGTGAAACGCTAGAAATTGGCGGGGATGTGTCTCTTGTGGCTCACGGGGCTGTTAGGGTGGCACAGAAATCCCTCGGAATGGGAAAACGGGTCATTTTCGTGTCGCCACATTGCATGCGAACCGCATGAAACTTCCAGAGGCATTTGCAGCAGAAATGCATGTGCAGTCAAAAAATTGAATATTTTTCACGGATAGACCCCGTGAAACGCTAGAAATTGGCGGGGATGTGTCTCTTGTGGCTCACGGGGCTGTTAGGGTGGCACAGAAATCCCTCGGAATGGGAAAAAACGGGTCATTTTCGTGTCGCCACATTGCATGCGAACCGCATGAAACTTCCAGAGGCATTTGCAGCAGGAATGCATGTGCACTCAAAAATTGTGATATTTTTCACGGAGAGACCCCGTGAAACGCTAGAAGTGGGCGGGGATGTCTCTCTTGTGGCTCACGGGGCTGTTAGGGTGGCACAGAAATCCCTCGGAATGGGAAAACGGGTCATTTTCGTGTCGCCACATTGCATACGAACCGCATGAAACTTCCAGAGGCATTTGCAGCAGGAATGCATGTGCACTCAAAAAAGTGAATATTTCTCACGGATAGACCCCGTGATACGCTAGAAATTGGCGGGGATGTCTCTCTTGTGGCTCACGGGGCTGTTAGGGTGGCACAGAAATCCCTCGGAATGGGAAAACGGGTCATTTTCGTGTCGCCACATTGCATGCGAACCGCATGCAACTTCCAGAGGCATTTGCAGCAGAAATGCATGTGCAGTCAAAAAAAATTGATATTTTTCACGGATAGACCCCGTGAAACGCTAGAAATTGGCGGGGATGTGTCTCTTGTGGCTCACGGGGCTGTTCGGGTCGCACAGAAATCCCTGGGAATGGGAAAACGGGTCATTTTCGTGTTGCCACATTGCGTACGAACCGCATGAAACTTCCAGAGGCATTTGCAGCAGGAATGCATGTGCACTCAAAAACTTCTATATGTTTCACAGATAGACCCCGTGAAACGCTAGAAATTGGCGGGGATGTGTCTCTTGTGGCTCACGGGGCTGTTAGGGTGGCACAGAACTCCCTCGGAATGGGAAAATGGGTCATTTTCGTGTTGCCACATTGCATAGGAACGCCATGAAACTTCCAGAGGCATTTGCAGCAGAAAGGCACGTGCACTCAAAAATTTTAATATTTTTCACGCATAGACCCCGTCAAACGCTAGAAGTTGGCGGGGATGTCTCTCTTGTGGCTCACGGGGCTGTTAGGGTCGCACAGAAATGCCTCGGAATGGGAAAACGGGTCATTTTTGTGTGGCCACATTGCATAGGAACGGCATGAAACTTCCAGAGGCATTTGCAGCAGGAATGCATGTGCACTCAAAAACGTCTATATTTTTCACGGATAGACCCCGTGAAACGCTATAAATTGGCGGGGATGTCTCTCTTGTGGCTCACGGGCGCTGTTAGTTAGGGTCGCACAGAAATCCCTCGGAATGGGAAAAGGGGTCATTTTCGTGTTGCCACATTGCGTACGAACGGCATGAAACTTCCAGAGGCATCTGCAGCAGAAATGCATGTGCACTCAAAAACGTCTATATTTTTCACGGATAGACCCCGTGAAACGCTAGAAATTGGCGGGGATGTGTCTCTTGTGGCTCACGGGGCTGTTAGGGTCGCACAGAAATCCCTCGGAATGGGAAAACGGGTCATTTTCGTGTTGCCACAATTGGCATACGAACGGCATGAAACTTCCAGAGGCATTTGCAGCAGAAATGCATGTGCACTCAAAAACGTGAATATTTTTTCACGGATAGACCCCGTCAAACGCTCGAATTTGGCGGGGATGTTTCTCTTGTGGGTCACGGGGCTGTTCGGCTCGCACAGAACTCCCTTGGTCCACCTGATTCGTGCATACAGGCAGCAACTAAAACTCTGTAAACCTGCTGTGAGGACATCTAAACAGTGGACCAGTGAGGCTGTGGAAGATTTGCGGGCGTGCTTAGACTGTACTGACTGGGATATGTTCACGACTGCTACCAATAGTCTGGATGAACTCACAGAGGCTGTGTACATCAGCTTCTGTGAGGACTGCTGTATCCCAACACGTACCAGGGTGAACTTTAACAACAACAAGCCCTGGTTCTCAGCAAAGCTCAAAAGGTTGAGGTTGGAGAAGGAGGAAGCGTTTAGGAGTGGGGATAGAGACAGATTCAAGGAGTCGAAGAACAGGTTTAGCAAAGCGGTGAGAGAGGCTAAACGACTGTACTCAGAGACACTAAAACACCAGTTCTCTACTAACGATGCTGCTTCTGTCTGCCAAAGGGCTCAGGCACATCACCAACTACAAACCCAGAGCGCCCCACACCACTAACGACTCCCGCCTAGCCAACGACCTGAACGAGTTCTACCGTAGATTTGAAAG
>NW_027422961.1:1460000-1462500 GCF_048934315.1 Petromyzon marinus | reverse complement strand
GCATCAATGGCAACAAGGAGTAGAGTTGGTAAGTTACCGGATTCTCGAACTGATGTACTCCAAAAAATAAAGAATTAAAATAACAAAGTCTAATCTATATAAATGCTCTTGAATAAAGCTTCGTGTAAAAAAAATAGCAAAAAAAAAAATACCAAGTCTTCGTTTTGGAAAATAACAAAATCTAAAAGAAAAGAAAAGTCTTCTTTGTGGAAAATAGTAAAATAAAAAAAACCAAGACTCCATCTTGGAAAAAAAAAAATCTAATCTAAAACATCTTAAATAAAGCTCATTTGTAGTCTTCTTTGTAGGCAGAAAATAGTAAGTTACAGGACTCTCTAACTGATGTAGTCCAAAAATAAAGAATTAAAATAACAAAGATTAATCTATATAAGTGCTCTTGAATAAGCTTCGTGTAAAAAAATAGCAATATAATAAAAATACCAAGTCTTCGTCTTGGAAAATAACTAAATCTAAAAGAAAGGTCTTCTTTATGGAAAATAGTAAAATAAGAATACCAAGACTTCACCTTGGAAAATAACAAAACTATCTTGAAAAAAGCTTATTTTTAATCTTCTTTGTAGGCAGAAAATAGTAAGGCGAAAATAAAGTCCCCTCTAAGCTCTAAAGTAACAAATACGACGTGTTAAAAAAAAAACTAACAATAAAAAAAAGAACCAAGACTTCGTCTTGGAAAATAACAATCTAAATTGTGGAAAATAGTAAAATGAAATAAAAACCGACTTCACCTTCGAAAATAACAAAATCAATCTAAAACAAATGACATCTTAAAACAAAACTATTATTTGTTTCGGAGGTTGTCTATGACTGTTCATAGACCGCATAATTTCCACAGAACATTCTCAGAATATCAAGAGAAAAAAGCAGTGTTCTGCGGGAAATCATCTTGGCCAGTGATGTCGTTCTGGGTTTGGTCAGGCCCAGGGAGGTAAGTACCTCGTTATTCTCAAGGGGCCACTTTCCTCTTGCCCCAACCGGGAATCCAAAGAATGTGACCTTGCTAGCCTTCGTCAGCACTTTGACTTGATCACCAAGAGGGGTATAGTACGAAACTTTGTGCGAGGCAGCATCTGACAAGGTATTCTTTGAAAGCTCAAAACGGACGGTGACATCGATCACAACCGCCTCCTCATCTTTTGCAAACACGAGGTCAGGCTTTCTCATCTGATATGAACCGTGGCTCTTTGTATACAGACCAGCCCAATCTAGCCGCTTCGTCTGCCAGAATGTTACTGATCTTGTTATGTCGCGCAATTCTTGCTTTCTGTACTGCAGGACATTGACCGAGAATGTGCGAAAGGGACTCGAGTCTGGCAGAGCATTTCCTGCAGGAACGTAAGGCCCCATCTCTGCCTCTGTTCAAGCTTTCTCTTGTTGGGTAAATATTTGCCCTTAGTTGTAGTGCTGCGATAAAGAAGCATTGTTTAAAGCCGCACCATGGCCTCAACCAAGCATTACTGATTCTATCATGCGCAAAGTTTACAATGCCCCTTCCTTGAACCGGCTTTTCGCACCATCTCTGAAATTCATGCTCCCTCCAATCGCAGGGTCTCGGATATACAGGTTCTTTTGACACCGAGTCCCTGAGAACGAATGTTGGGATTGCATCACTGTCACCCCCTGCTCGTACCCACAAATTACGGTATTCTTCCTCCATACCCTGCGAGGACACAATATTACGGGTGATAGCATCGGACGAGTTTGCTATACGTTGCAGCCTTCTAACTTGAACCGAAGGGATTGTTTTTTCCAGTTTCAAGATGGCAAGGCCTCCGTCTCGGGCTCTGGCATATAACAGTCCATCACAAGTTGAAGCGGGAAGGTGGAGCCATCCTTTTACCGCCTTTCTAATCTCTTGGTCCAACCCACGGAGAGTTGATTGCTTGCAGTCCGAGTGGTCTGCAGGATATAACAATCTGGGTAGGGCATAGGCATTGAGTAGTTGAACCTTCTGAGTTGGCTTCAGAGGTGCCTCATCGATTTTCGAGATCCATGTCTTTAGCTGACAATGTAGATCAGGCTGTATAGTGCCAGTCCAAGGGCCAATTTTCAGACCAAGGTATTTCGTTGATTCATCAGGTTGGATCATATGGACATCTTTATTTTTGATATTCCATGGGTCGCAGTTGTTCACCGTATATGAATCTTTGGTTGGGCTTATCATGAAGCCCTGGCACTTTCTGGCCTGAACCTCCAATCCCGATAGCCCACAAAATGATTCCAAGATCGCTAGATTGGCGGCCATACCAACCCAAGATTCGCTCACCAACACCAAATCATCAGCAAACGCAAGAGCTGTCACGTGGTCGGTATCAATGGAGTACCCAACTCCGTGTGACTCTAGGGTGCATATCAAAGGGTCCATGGCAAGATTGAAGAGCAGGGGTGACATGGGGTCACCCTGTTTGACACCAACACGTATGCTAATTTCTCGAGTCGACTCGCCATTGCTTTTGAACGAGGCCGTACACCGATCGTAGGC
>NW_027422961.1:1442500-1445000 GCF_048934315.1 Petromyzon marinus | reverse complement strand
CTAAAAGAAAAGTCTTCTTTGTGGAAAATAGTAAAATAAAAAAATAAAAACAAGACTTCACCTTGGAAAATAACAAAATCTAATCTAAAACATCTTAAATAAAGCTGGTTTGTAGTCTTCTCTCGAACTGATGTAGTGCAAAAATAAAGAATTAAAATAACAAAGTCTAATCTATATAAGTGCTCTTGAATAAAGCTTCCTGTAAAAAAATAGCAAAAAAATACCAAGTCTTCGTCTTGGAAAATAATAAAATCTAAAAGAAAAGAAAAATCTTCTTTGTGGAAAATAGTAAAATAAAAAAAACCAAGACTTCACCTTGGAAAATAACAAAATAAAGCTTATTTGTAATCTTCTTTGTAGGCAGAAAATAGTAAGTTACAGGACTCTCGAACTGATGTAGTCCAAAAATAAAGAATTAAAATAACAAAGTCTAATCTATATAAGTGCTCTTGAATAAGCTTCGTGTAAAAAATAGCAATATAATAAAAATACCAAGTCTTCGTCTTGGAAAATAACAAAATCTAAAAGAAAGGTCTTCTTTATGGAAAATAGTAAAATAAGAATACCAAGACTTCACCTTGGAAAATAACAAAATCATCTTGAAAAAAGCTTATTTTTAATCTTCTTTGTAGGCAGAAAATAGTAAGGCGAAAATAAAGTCCCCTCTAAGCTCTAAAGTAACAAATACGACGTGTTAAAAAAAAACTAACAATAAAAAAAAAGAACCAAGACTTCGTCTTGGAAAATAACAATCTAAATTGTGGAAAATAGTAAAATGAATTAAAAACCGACTTCATCTTCGAAAATAACAAAATCAATCTAAAACAAATGACATCTTAAAACAAAACTATTATTTGTTTCGGAGGTTGTCTATGACTGTTCATAGACCGCATAATTTCCACAGAACATTCTCAGAATATCAAGAGAGAAAAGCAGCGTTCTGCGGGAAATCATCTTGGCCAGTGATGTCGTTCTGGGTTTGGTCAGGCCCAGGGAGGTAAGTACCTCGTTATTCTCAAGGGGCCACTTTCCTCTTGCCCCAACCGGGAATCCAAAGAATGTGACCTTGCTAGCCTTCGTCAGCACTTTGACTTGATCACCAAGAGGGGTATAGTACGAAACTTTGTGCGAGGCAGCATCTGACAAGGTATTCTTTGAAAGCTCAAAACGGACGGTGACATCGATCACAACCGCCTCCTCATCTTTTGCAAACACGAGGTCAGGCTTTCTCATCTGATATGAACCGTGGCTCTTTGTATACAGACCAGCCCAATCTAGCCGCTTCGTCTGCCAGAATGTTACTGATCTTGTTATGTCGCGCAATTCTTGCTTTCTGTACTGCAGGACATTGACCGAGAATGTGCGAAAGGGACTCGAGTCTGGCAGAGCATTTCCTGCAGGAACGTAAGGCCCCATCTCTGCCTCTGTTCAAGCTTTCTCTTGTTGGGTAAATATTTGCCCTTAGTTGTAGTGCTGCGATAAAGAAGCATTGTTTAAAGCCGCACCATGGCCTCAACCAAGCATTACTGATTCTATCATGCGCAAAGTTTACAATGCCCCTTCCTTGAACCGGCTTTTCGCACCATCTCTGAAATTCATGCTCCCTCCAATCGCAGGGTCTCGGATATACAGGTTCTTTTGACACCGAGTCCCTGAGAACGAATGTTGGGATTGCATCACTGTCACCCCCTGCTCGTACCCACAAATTACGGTATTCTTCCTCCATACCCTGCGAGGACACAATATTACGGGTGATAGCATCGGACGAGTTTGCTATACGTTGCAGCCTTCTAACTTGAACCGAAGGGATTGTTTTTTCCAGTTTCAAGATGGCAAGGCCTCCGTCTCGGGCTCTGGCATATAACAGTCCATCACAAGTTGAAGCGGGAAGGTGGAGCCATCCTTTTACCGCCTTTCTAATCTCTTGGTCCAACCCACGGAGAGTTGATTGCTTGCAGTCCGAGTGGTCTGCAGGATATAACAATCTGGGTAGGGCATAGGCATTGAGTAGTTGAACCTTCTGAGTTGGCTTCAGAGGTGCCTCATCGATTTTCGAGATCCATGTCTTTAGCTGACAATGTAGATCAGGCTGTATAGTGCCAGTCCAAGGGCCAATTTTCAGACCAAGGTATTTCGTTGATTCATCAGGTTGGATCATATGGACATCTTTATTTTTGATATTCCATGGGTCGCAGTTGTTCACCGTATATGAATCTTTGGTTGGGCTTATCATGAAGCCCTGGCACTTTCTGGCCTGAACCTCCAATCCCGATAGCCCACAAAATGATTCCAAGATCGCTAGATTGGCGGCCATACCAACCCAAGATTCGCTCACCAACACCAAATCATCAGCAAACGCAAGAGCTGTCACGTGGTCGGTATCAATGGAGTACCCAACTCCGTGTGACTCTAGGGTGCATATCAAAGGGTCCATGGCAAGATTGAAGAGCAGGGGTGACATGGGGTCACCCTGTTTGACACCAACACGTATGCTAATTTC
>NW_027422961.1:1430000-1432500 GCF_048934315.1 Petromyzon marinus | reverse complement strand
GAATGGGAAAACGGGTCATTTTTGTGTGGCCACATTGCATAGGAACGGCATGAAACTTCCAGAGGCATTTGCAGCAGGAATGCATGTGCACTCAAAAACGTCTATATTTTTCACGGATAGACCCCGTGAAACGCTATAAATTGGCGGGGATGTCTCTCTTGTGGCTCACGGGCGCTGTTAGTTAGGGTCGCACAGAAATCCCTCGGAATGGGAAAAGGGGTCATTTTCGTGTTGCCACATTGCGTACGAACGGCATGAAACTTCCAGAGGCATCTGCAGCAGAAATGCATGTGCACTCAAAAACGTCTATATTTTTCACGGATAGACCCCGTGAAACGCTAGAAATTGGCGGGGATGTGTCTCTTGTGGCTCACGGGGCTGTTAGGGTCGCACAGAAATCCCTCGGAATGGGAAAACGGGTCATTTT
This sequence comes from Petromyzon marinus, assembly GCF_048934315.1. Lineage (NCBI taxonomy): Eukaryota > Metazoa > Chordata > Hyperoartia > Petromyzontiformes > Petromyzontidae > Petromyzon > Petromyzon marinus. The sequence continues at coordinate 1,432,073 of NW_027422961.1, read as the reverse complement.
CGTGTTGCCACAATTGGCATACGAACGGCATGAAACTTCCAGAGGCATTTGCAGCAGAAATGCATGTGCACTCAAAAACGTGAATATTTTTTCACGGATAGACCCCGTCAAACGCTCGAATTTGGCGGGGATGTTTCTCTTGTGGGTCACGGGGCTGTTCGGCTCGCACAGAACTCCCTTGGTCCACCTGATTCGTGCATACAGGCAGCAACTAAAACTCTGTAAACCTGCTGTGAGGACATCTAAACAGTGGACCAGTGAGGCTGTGGAAGATTTGCGGGCGTGCTTAGACTGTACTGACTGGGATATGTTCACGACTGCTACCAATAGTCTGGATGAACTCACAGAGGCTGTGTACATCAGCTTCTGTGAGGACTGCTGTATCCCAACACGTACCAGGGTGAACTTTAACAACAACAAGCCCTGGTTCTCAGCAAAGCTCAAAAGGTTGAGGTTGGAGAAGGAGGAAGCGTTTAGGAGTGGGGATAGAGACAGATTCAAGGAGTCGAAGAACAGGTTTAGCAAAGCGGTGAGAGAGGCTAAACGACTGTACTCAGAGACACTAAAACACCAGTTCTCTACTAACGACGCTGCTTCTGTCTGCCAAAGGGCTCAGGCACATCACCAACTACAAACCCAGAGCGCCCCACACCACTAACGACTCCCGCCTAGCCAACGACCTGAACGAGTTCTACCGTAGATTTGAAAGACAATTGGACTGTCCTGAACCACCCCTTCCCACCCAAGAGGCCCCATCCCCCACCCATACTACAGAAACGACTCTCTCCTTTCAGGAGGGAGAAGTTAATGGGCTTTTCAAGAGGCAGAATCCACGCAAAGCAGCCGGGCCGGACTCTGTCTCTCCAGCCACCCTCAGGCACTGCGCTGACCAGCTGTCTCCGGTGTTCACCAACATCTTTAACACCTCCCTGGAGACATGCCATGTACCAGCCTGTCTCAAGTCCTCCACCATCATCGCTGTGCCCAAAAAGCTAAGGCCAACAGGACTAAATGATTACAGACCGGTCGCCCTTACATCTGTGGTAATGAAGTCTTTTGAGCGCCTGCTCCTGGCACACCTCAAAGCCATCACAGACCCTCTCCTGGACCCCCTTCAGTTTGCCTACAGAGCCAACAGGTCTGTGGACGACGCAGTTAACATGGCCCTCCACTTCACCCTACAGCATGTGGACGCCCCAGCATCCTACGCCAGGATCCTGTTTGTGGACTTCAGCTCTGCCTTCAACACCATCATCCCTGCCCTGCTTCAGGACAAGCTCTTCCAGCTGAACGTGCCCTACTCCACCTGCAGGTGGATCACAGACTTCCTCTCTGACAGGAAGCAGTGCGTTAAGCCGGGAACAGAAGTCTCTGACTCCAGGTCCATCAGCACGGGAACTCCTCAGGGCTGCGTCCTTTGCCCACTGCTCTTCTCCCTGTATACCAACAGCTGCGCCTCCAATCATCTGTCCGTCAAACTCTTGAAGTTTGTCGGACGACACCACCCTCATTGGGCTGATCTCTGGTGGGGATGAGTCTGACTATAGGTGGGAAGCTGACAACCTGGTGACCTGGTGTAGCCAGAACAACTTAGAGCTAAATGCTCTAAGGACAGTTGAGATGGTTGTGGACTTCAGGAAGAATACAGCCCCACTCACCGCCATCACCCTGTTAGACTCCGCAGTCAAAATTGTGGAGTCCTTCCGCTTCCTGGGCACTATTCTCTGCCGGGACCTCAAGTGGGAACTGAACATCAGCTCCCTCGCCAAGAGAGCTCAACAGAGGATGTACTTTCGACGGCAGCTGAAGAAATGCAACCTGCCAAAGACAATGATGGTGCAATTCTATACAGCGATCATTGAATCCATCCTCACCTCCTCCATAACCGTCTGGTACGCTGCTGCCACTGCCAAGGACAAGAGCAGACTGCAGCGTATCATGCACACTGCTGAGAAGGTAATTGCCTGCAATCTACCAACCCTCGAGGACCTGCACACGACAAGGAGCATGAGGCGAGCGAGGAAGGTTGTGGCCGATTCCTCGCACCCTGGACACTCTCTGTTTCAGCTACTC
>NW_027422961.1:1412500-1415000 GCF_048934315.1 Petromyzon marinus | reverse complement strand
TAAAGCTTCCTGTAAAAAAATAGCAAAAAAATACCAAGTCTTCGTCTTGGAAAATAACAAAATCTAAAAGAAAAGAAAAATCTTCTTTGTGGAAAATAGTAAAATAAAAAAAACCAAGACTTCACCTTGGAAAATAACAAAATAAAGCTTATTTGTAATCTTCTTTGTAGGCAGAAAATAGTAAGTTACAGGACTCTCGAACTGATGTAGTCCAAAAATAAAGAATTAAAATAACAAAGTCTAATCTATATAAGTGCTCTTGAATAAGCTTCGTGTAAAAAATAGCAATATAATAAAAATACCAAGTCTTCGTCTTGGAAAATAACAAAATCTAAAAGAAAGGTCTTCTTTATGGAAAATAGTAAAATAAGAATACCAAGACTTCACCTTGGAAAATAACAAAATCATCTTGAAAAAAGCTTATTTTTAATCTTCTTTGTAGGCAGAAAATAGTAAGGCGAAAATAAAGTCCCCTCTAAGCTCTAAAGTAACAAATACGACGTGTTAAAAAAAAACTAACAATAAAAAAAAAGAACCAAGACTTCGTCTTGGAAAATAACAATCTAAATTGTGGAAAATAGTAAAATGAATTAAAAACCGACTTCATCTTCGAAAATAACAAAATCAATCTAAAACAAATGACATCTTAAAACAAAACTATTATTTGTTTCGGAGGTTGTCTATGACTGTTCATAGACCGCATAATTTCCACAGAACATTCTCAGAATATCAAGAGAGAAAAGCAGCGTTCTGCGGGAAATCATCTTGGCCAGTGATGTCGTTCTGGGTTTGGTCAGGCCCAGGGAGGTAAGTACCTCGTTATTCTCAAGGGGCCACTTTCCTCTTGCCCCAACCGGGAATCCAAAGAATGTGACCTTGCTAGCCTTCGTCAGCACTTTGACTTGATCACCAAGAGGGGTATAGTACGAAACTTTGTGCGAGGCAGCATCTGACAAGATATTCTTTGAAAGCTCAAAACGGACGGTGACATCGATCACAACCGCCTCCTCATCTTTTGCAAACACGAGGTTAGGCTTTCTCATCTCTCCCGTCTCGGATATGAACCGTGGCTCTTTGTATACAGACCAGCCCAATCTAGCCGCTTCGTCTGCCAGAATGTTACTGATCTTGTTATGTCGCGCAATTCTTGCTTTCTGTACTGCAGGACATTGACCGAGAATGTGCGAAAGGGACTCGAGTCTGGCAGAGCATTTCCTGCAGGAATGTAAGGCCCCATCTCTGCCTCTGTTCAAGCTTTCTCTTGTTGGGTAAATATTTGCCCTTAGTTGTAGTGCTGCGATAAAGAAGCATTGTTTAAAGCCGCACCATGGCCTCAACCAAGCATTACTGATTCTATCATGCGCAAAGTTTACAATGCCCCTTCCTTGAACCGGCTTTTCGCACCATCTCTGAAATTCATGCTCCCTCCAATCGCAGGGTCTCGGATATACAGGTTCTTTTGACACCGAGTCCCTGAGAACGAATGTTGGGATTGCATCACTGTCACCCCCTGCTCGTACCCACAAATTACGGTATTCTTCCTCCATACCCTGCGAGGACACAATATTACGGGTGATAGCATCGGACGAGTTTGCTATACGTTGCAGCCTTCTAACTTGAACCGAAGGGATTGTTTTTTCCAGTTTCAAGATGGCAAGGCCTCCGTCTCGGGCTCTGGCATATAACAGTCCATCACAAGTTGAAGCGGGAAGGTGGAGCCATCCTTTTACCGCCTTTCTAATCTCTTGGTCCAACCCACGGAGAGTTGATTGCTTGCAGTCCGAGTGGTCTGCAGGATATAACAATCTGGGTAGGGCATAGGCATTGAGTAGTTCAACCTTCTGAGTTGGCTTCAGAGGCGCCTCATCGATTTTCGAGATCCATGTCTTTAGCTGATAATGTAGATCAGGCTGTATAGTGCCAGTCCAAGGGCCAATTTTCAGACCAAGGTATTTCGTTGATTCATCAGGTTGGATCATATGGACATCTTTATTTTTGATAGTCCATGGGTCGCAGTTGTTCACCGTATATGAATCTTTGGTTGGGCTTATCATGAAGCCCTGGCACTTTCTGGCCTGAACCTCCAATCCCGATAGCCCACAAAATTATTCCAAGATCGCTAGATTGGCGGCCAGACCAACCCAAGATTCGCTCACCAACACCAAATCATCAGCAAACGCAAGAGCTGTCACGTGGTCGGTATCAATGGAGTACCCAACTCCGTGTGACTCTAGGGTGCATATCAAAGGGTCCATGGCAAGATTGAAGAGCAGGGGTGACATGGGGTCACCCTGTTTGACACCAACACGTATGCTAATTTCTCGAGTCGACTCGCCATTGCTTTTGAACGAGGTCGTACACCGATCGTAGGCGTTCTGGATGATGCCCACCACGTGTTCATCTACTTTCTTGTGCCTTAACACCCATAAAATATGAGCATGCGAAACCGAGTCAAAAGCTTTCGCTATGTCGATGAACATGACAGCCAACGGCCTGTGCA
>NW_027422961.1:1402500-1405000 GCF_048934315.1 Petromyzon marinus | reverse complement strand
ACATTGCATAGGAACGCCATGAAACTTCCAGAGGCATTTGCAGCAGAAAGGCACGTGCACTCAAAAATTTTAATATTTTTCACGCATAGACCCCGTCAAACGCTAGAAGTTGGCGGGGATGTCTCTCTTGTGGCTCACGGGGCTGTTAGGGTCGCACAGAAATGCCTCGGAATGGGAAAACGGGTCATTTTTGTGTGGCCACATTGCATAGGAACGGCATGAAACTTCCAGAGGCATTTGCAGCAGGAATGCATGTGCACTCAAAAACGTCTATATTTTTCACGGATAGACCCCGTGAAACGCTATAAATTGGCGGGGATGTCTCTCTTGTGGCTCACGGGCGCTGTTAGTTAGGGTCGCACAGAAATCCCTCGGAATGGGAAAAGGGGTCATTTTCGTGTTGCCACATTGCGTACGAACGGCATGAAACTTCCAGAGGCATCTGCAGCAGAAATGCATGTGCAATCAAAAACGTCTATATTTTTCACGGATAGACCCCGTGAAACGCTAGAAATTGGCGGGGATGTGTCTCTTGTGGCTCACGGGGCTGTTAGGGTCGCACAGAAATCCCTCGGAATGGGAAAACGGGTCATTTTCGTGTTGCCACAATTGGCATACGAACGGCATGAAACTTCCAGAGGCATTTGCAGCAGAAATGCATGTGCACTCAAAAACGTGAATATTTTTTCACGGATAGACCCCGTCAAACGCTCGAATTTGGCGGGGATGTTTCTCTTGTGGGTCACGGGGCTGTTCGGCTCGCACAGAACTCCCTTGGTCCACCTGATTCGTGCATACAGGCAGCAACTAAAACTCTGTAAACCTGCTGTGAGGACATCTAAACAGTGGACCAGTGAGGCTGTGGAAGATTTGCGGGCGTGCTTAGACTGTACTGACTGGGATATGTTCACGACTGCTACCAATAGTCTGGATGAACTCACAGAGGCTGTGTACATCAGCTTCTGTGAGGACTGCTGTATCCCAACACGTACCAGGGTGAACTTTAACAACAACAAGCCCTGGTTCTCAGCAAAGCTCAAAAGGTTGAGGTTGGAGAAGGAGGAAGCGTTTAGGAGTGGGGATAGAGACAGATTCAAGGAGTCGAAGAACAGGTTTAGCAAAGCGGTGAGAGAGGCTAAACGACTGTACTCAGAGACACTAAAACACCAGTTCTCTACTAACGACGCTGCTTCTGTCTGCCAAAGGGCTCAGGCACATCACCAACTACAAACCCAGAGCGCCCCACACCACTAACGACTCCCGCCTAGCCAACGACCTGAACGAGTTCTACCGTAGATTTGAAAGACAATTGGACTGTCCTGAACCACCCCTTCCCACCCAAGAGGCCCCATCCCCCACCCATACTACAGAAACGACTCTCTCCTTTCAGGAGGGAGAAGTTAATGGGCTTTTCAAGAGGCAGAATCCACGCAAAGCAGCCGGGCCGGACTCTGTCTCTCCAGCCACCCTCAGGCACTGCGCTGACCAGCTGTCTCCGGTGTTCACCAACATCTTTAACACCTCCCTGGAGACATGCCATGTACCAGCCTGTCTCAAGTCCTCCACCATCATCGCTGTGCCCAAAAAGCTAAGGCCAACAGGACTAAATGATTACAGACCGGTCGCCCTTACATCTGTGGTAATGAAGTCTTTTGAGCGCCTGCTCCTGGCACACCTCAAAGCCATCACAGACCCTCTCCTGGACCCCCTTCAGTTTGCCTACAGAGCCAACAGGTCTGTGGACGACGCAGTTAACATGGCCCTCCACTTCACCCTACAGCATGTGGACGCCCCAGCATCCTACGCCAGGATCCTGTTTGTGGACTTCAGCTCTGCCTTCAACACCATCATCCCTGCCCTGCTTCAGGACAAGCTCTTCCAGCTGAACGTGCCCTACTCCACCTGCAGGTGGATCACAGACTTCCTCTCTGACAGGAAGCAGTGCGTTAAGCCGGGAACAGAAGTCTCTGACTCCAGGTCCATCAGCACGGGAACTCCTCAGGGCTGCGTCCTTTGCCCACTGCTCTTCTCCCTGTATACCAACAGCTGCGCCTCCAATCATCTGTCCGTCAAACTCTTGAAGTTTGTCGGACGACACCACCCTCATTGGGCTGATCTCTGGTGGGGATGAGTCTGACTATAGGTGGGAAGCTGACAACCTGGTGACCTGGTGTAGCCAGAACAACTTAGAGCTAAATGCTCTAAGGACAGTTGAGATGGTTGTGGACTTCAGGAAGAATACAGCCCCACTCACCGCCATCACCCTGTTAGACTCCGCAGTCAAAATTGTGGAGTCCTTCCGCTTCCTGGGCACTATTCTCTGCCGGGACCTCAAGTGGGAACTGAACATCAGCTCCCTCGCCAAGAGAGCTCAACAGAGGATGTACTTTCGACGGCAGCTGAAGAAATGCAACCTGCCAAAGACAATGATGGTGCAATTCTATACAGCGATCATTGAATCCATCCTCACCTCCTCCATAACCGTCTGGTACGCTGCTGC
>NW_027422961.1:1355000-1357500 GCF_048934315.1 Petromyzon marinus | reverse complement strand
AATAACAAAATCTAAAAGAAAAGAAAAGTCTTCTTTGTGGAAAATAGTAAAATAAAAAAACCAAGACTTCACCTTGGAAAATAACAAAATCTAATCTAAAACATCTTAAATAAAGCTGGTTTGTAGTCTTCTCTCGAACTGATGTAGTGCAAAAGTAAAGAATTAAAATAACAAAGTCTAATCTATATAAGTGCTCTTGAATAAAGCTTCCTGTAAAAAAATAGCAAAAAAATACCAAGTCTTCGTCTTGGAAAATAACAAAATCTAAAAGAAAAGTCTTCTTTGTGGAAAATAGTAAAATAAAAAAACCAAGACTTCACCTTGGAAAATAACAAAATCTAATCTAAAACATCTTAAATAAAGCTGGTTTGTAGTCTTCTCTCGAACTGATGTAGTGCAAAAATAAAGAATTAAAATAACAAAGTCTAATCTAAATAAGTGCTCTTGAATAAAGCTTCGTGTAAAAAAAATAGCAAAAAAAAAAATACCAAGTCTTCGTCTTGGAAAATAACAAAATCTAAAAGAAAAGAAAAGTCTTCTTTGTGGAAAATAGTAAAATAAAAAAAACCAAGACTCCATCTTGGAAAAAAAAAAATCTAATCTAAAACATCTTAAATAAAGCTCATTTGTAGTCTTCTTTGTAGGCAGAAAATAGTAAGTTACAGGACTCTCTAACTGATGTAGTCCAAAAATAAAGAATTAAAATAACAAAGATTAATCTATATAAGTGCTCTTGAATAAGCTTCGTGTAAAAAAATAGCAATATAATAAAAATACCAAGTCTTCGTCTTGGAAAATAACAAAATCTAAAAGAAAGGTCTTCTTTATGGAAAATAGTAAAATAAGAATACCAAGACTTCACCTTGGAAAATAACAAAACTATCTTGAAAAAAGCTTATTTTTAATCTTCTTTGTAGGCAGAAAATAGTAAGGCGAAAATAAAGTCCCCTCTAAGCTCTAAAGTAACAAATACGACGTGTTAAAAAAAAAAAACTAACAATAAAAAAAAGAACCAAGACTTCGTCTTGGAAAATAACAATCTAAATTGTGGAAAATAGTAAAATGAAATAAAAACCGACTTCACCTTCGAAAATAACAAAATCAATCTAAAACAAATGACATCTTAAAACAAAACTATTATTTGTTTCGGAGGTTGTCTATGACTGTTCATAGACCGCATAATTTCCACAGAACATTCTCAGAATATCAAGAGAAAAAAGCAGTGTTCTGCGGGAAATCATCTTGGCCAGTGATGTCGTTCTGGGTTTGGTCAGGCCCAGGGAGGTAAGTACCTCGTTATTCTCAAGGGGCCACTTTCCTCTTGCCCCAACCGGGAATCCAAAGAATGTGACCTTGCTAGCCTTCGTCAGCACTTTGACTTGATCACCAAGAGGGGTATAGTACGAAACTTTGTGCGAGGCAGCATCTGACAAGGTATTCTTTGAAAGCTCAAAACGGACGGTGACATCGATCACAACCGCCTCCTCATCTTTTGCAAACACGAGGTCAGGCTTTCTCATCTCTCCCGTCTCGGATATGAACCGTGGCTCTTTGTATACAGACCAGCCTAATCTAGCCGCTTCGTCTGCCAGAATGTTACTGATCTTGTTATGTCGCGCAATTCTTGCTTTCTGTACTGCAGGACATTGACCGAGAATGTGCGAAAGGGACTCGAGTCTGGCAGAGCATTTCCTGCAGGAACGTAAGGCCCCATCTCTGCCTCTGTTCAAGCTTTCTCTTGTTGGGTAAATATTTGCCCTTAGTTGTAGTGCTGCGATAAAGAAGCATTGTTTAAAGCCGCACCATGGCCTCAACAAAGCATTACTGATTCTATCATGCGCAAAGTTTACAATGCCCCTTCCTTGAACCGGCTTTTCGCACCATCTCTGAAATTCATGCTCCCTCCAATCGCAGGGTCTCGGATATACAGGTTCTTTTGACACCGAGTCCCTGAGAACGAATGTTGGGATTGCATCACTGTCACCCCCTGCTCGTACCCACAAATTACGGTATTCTTCCTCCATACCCTGCGAGGACACAATATTACGGGTGATAGCATCGGACGAGTTTGCTATACGTTGCAGCCTTCTAACTTGAACCGAAGGGATTGTTTTTTCCAGTTTCAAGATGGCAAGGCCTCCGTCTCGGGCTCTGGCATATAACAGTCCATCACAAGTTGAAGCGGGAAGGTGGAGCCATCCTTTTACCGCCTTTCTAATCTCTTGGTCCAACCCACGGAGAGTTGAATGCTTGCAGTCCGAGTGGTCTGCAGGATATAACAATCTGGGTAGGGCATAGGCATTGAGTAGTTCAACCTTCTGAGTTGGCTTCAGAGGCGCCTCATCGATTTTCGAGATCCATGTCTTTAGCTGACAATGTAGATCAGGCTGTATAGTGCCAGTCCAAGGGCCAATTTTCAGACCAAGGTATTTCGTTGATTCATCAGGTTGGATCATATGGACATCTTTATTTTTGATAGTCCATGGGTCGCAGTTGTTCA
>NW_027422961.1:1342500-1345000 GCF_048934315.1 Petromyzon marinus | reverse complement strand
TGTTTCACGGATAGACCCCGTGAAACGCTAGAAATTGGCGGGGATGTGTCTCTTGTGGCTCACGGGGCTGTTAGGGTGGCACAGAACTCCCTCGGAATGGGAAAAGGGGTCATTTTCGTGTTGCCACATTGCATAGGAACGCCATGAAACTTCCAGAGGCATTTGCAGCAGAAAGGCACGTGCACTCAAAAATTTTAATATTTTTCACGCATAGACCCCGTCAAACGCTAGAAGTTGGCGGGGATGTCTCTCTTGTGGCTCACGGGGCTGTTAGGGTCGCACAGAAATGCCTCGGAATGGGAAAACGGGTCATTTTTGTGTGGCCACATTGCATAGGAACGGCATGAAACTTCCAGAGGCATTTGCAGCAGGAATGCATGTGCACTCAAAAACGTCTATATTTTTCACGGATAGACCCCGTGAAACGCTATAAATTGGCGGGGATGTCTCTCTTGTGGCTCACGGGCGCTGTTAGTTAGGGTCGCACAGAAATCCCTCGGAATGGGAAAAGGGGTCATTTTCGTGTTGCCACATTGCGTACGAACGGCATGAAACTTCCAGAGGCATCTGCAGCAGAAATGCATGTGCACTCAAAAACGTCTATATTTTTCACGGATAGACCCCGTGAAACGCTAGAAATTGGCGGGGATGTGTCTCTTGTGGCTCACGGGGCTGTTAGGGTCGCACAGAAATCCCTCGGAATGGGAAAACGGGTCATTTTCGTGTTGCCACAATTGGCATACGAACGGCATGAAACTTCCAGAGGCATTTGCAGCAGAAATGCATGTGCACTCAAAAACGTGAATATTTTTTCACGGATAGACCCCGTCAAACGCTCGAATTTGGCGGGGATGTTTCTCTTGTGGGTCACGGGGCTGTTCGGCTCGCACAGAACTCCCTTGGTCCACCTGATTCGTGCATACAGGCAGCAACTAAAACTCTGTAAACCTGCTGTGAGGACATCTAAACAGTGGACCAGTGAGGCTGTGGAAGATTTGCGGGCGTGCTTAGACTGTACTGACTGGGATATGTTCACGACTGCTACCAATAGTCTGGATGAACTCACAGAGGCTGTGTACATCAGCTTCTGTGAGGACTGCTGTATCCCAACACGTACCAGGGTGAACTTTAACAACAACAAGCCCTGGTTCTCAGCAAAGCTCAAAAGGTTGAGGTTGGAGAAGGAGGAAGCGTTTAGGAGTGGGGATAGAGACAGATTCAAGGAGTCGAAGAACAGGTTTAGCAAAGCGGTGACAGAGGCTAAACGACTGTACTCAGAGACACTAAAACACCAGTTCTCTACTAACGACGCTGCTTCTGTCTGCCAAAGGGGTCAGGCACATCACCAACTACAAACCCAGAGCGCCCCACACCACTAACGACTCCCGCCTAGCCAACGACCTGAACGAGTTCTACCGTAGATTTGAAAGACAATTGGACTGTCCTGAACCACCCCTTCCCACCCAAGAGGCCCCATCCCCCACCCATACTACAGAAACGACTCTCTCCTTTCAGGAGGGAGAAGTTAATGGGCTTTTCAAGAGGCAGAATCCACGCAAAGCAGCCGGGCCGGACTCTGTCTCTCCAGCCACCCTCAGGCACTGCGCTGACCAGCTGTCTCCGGTGTTCACCAACATCTTTAACACCTCCCTGGAGACATGCCATGTACCAGCCTGTCTCAAGTCCTCCACCATCATCGCTGTGCCCAAAAAGCTAAGGCCAACAGGACTAAATGATTACAGACCGGTCGCCCTTACATCTGTGGTAATGAAGTCTTTTGAGCGCCTGCTCCTGGCACACCTCAAAGCCATCACAGACCCTCTCCTGGACCCCCTTCAGTTTGCCTACAGAGCCAACAGGTCTGTGGACGACGCAGTTAACATGGCCCTCCACTTCACCCTACAGCATGTGGACGCCCCAGCATCCTACGCCAGGATCCTGTTTGTGGACTTCAGCTCTGCCTTCAACACCATCATCCCTGCCCTGCTTCAGGACAAGCTCTTCCAGCTGAACGTGCCCTACTCCACCTGCAGGTGGATCACAGACTTCCTCTCTGACAGGAAGCAGTGCGTTAAGCCGGGAACAGAAGTCTCTGACTCCAGGTCCATCAGCACGGGAACTCCTCAGGGCTGCGTCCTTTGCCCACTGCTCTTCTCCCTGTATACCAACAGCTGCGCCTCCAATCATCTGTCCGTCAAACTCTTGAAGTTTGTCGGACGACACCACCCTCATTGGGCTGATCTCTGGTGGGGATGAGTCTGACTATAGGTGGGAAGCTGACAACCTGGTGACCTGGTGTAGCCAGAACAACTTAGAGCTAAATGCTCTAAGGACAGTTGAGATGGTTGTGGACTTCAGGAAGAATACAGCCCCACTCACCGCCATCACCCTGTTAGACTCCGCAGTCAAAATTGTGGAGTCCTTCCGCTTCCTGGGCACTATTCTCTGCCGGGACCTCAAGTGGGAACTGAACATCAGCTCCCTCGCCAAGAGAGCTCAA
>NW_027422961.1:1330000-1332500 GCF_048934315.1 Petromyzon marinus | reverse complement strand
AAAACGGGTCATTTTCGTGTTGCCACATTGCGTACGAACCGCATGAAACTTCCAGAGGCATTTGCAGCAGGAATGCATGTGCACTCAAAAACTTCTATATGTTTCACGGATAGACCCCGTGAAACGCTAGAAATTGGCGGGGATGTGTCTCTTGTGGCTCACGGGGCTGTTAGGGTGGCACAGAACTCCCTCGGAATGGGAAAAGGGGTCATTTTCGTGTTGCCACATTGCATAGGAACGCCATGAAACTTCCAGAGGCATTTGCAGCAGAAAGGCACGTGCACTCAAATATTTTAATATTTTTCACGCATAGACCCCGTCAAACGCTAGAAGTTGGCGGGGATGTCTCTCTTGTGGCTCACGGGGCTGTTAGGGTCGCACAGAAATGCCTCGGAATGGGAAAACGGGTCATTTTTGTGTGGCCACATTGCATAGGAACGGCATGAAACTTCCAGAGGCATTTGCAGCAGGAATGCATGTGCACTCAAAAACGTCTATATTTTTCACGGATAGACCCCGTGAAACGCTATAAATTGGCGGGGATGTCTCTCTTGTGGCTCACGGGCGCTGTTAGTTAGGGTCGCACAGAAATCCCTCGGAATGGGAAAAGGGGTCATTTTCGTGTTGCCACATTGCGTACGAACGGCATGAAACTTCCAGAGGCATCTGCAGCAGAAATGCATGTGCACTCAAAAACGTCTATATTTTTCACGGATAGACCCCGTGAAACGCTAGAAATTGGCGGGGATGTGTCTCTTGTGGCTCACGGGGCTGTTAGGGTCGCACAGAAATCCCTCGGAATGGGAAAACGGGTCATTTTCGTGTTGCCACAATTGGCATACGAACGGCATGAAACTTCCAGAGGCATTTGCAGCAGAAATGCATGTGCACTCAAAAACGTGAATATTTTTTCACGGATAGACCCCGTCAAACGCTCGAATTTGGCGGGGATGTTTCTCTTGTGGGTCACGGGGCTGTTCGGCTCGCACAGAACTCCCTTGGTCCACCTGATTCGTGCATACAGGCAGCAACTAAAACTCTGTAAACCTGCTGTGAGGACATCTAAACAGTGGACCAGTGAGGCTGTGGAAGATTTGCGGGCGTGCTTAGACTGTACTGACTGGGATATGTTCACGACTGCTACCAATAGTCTGGATGAACTCACAGAGGCTGTGTACATCAGCTTCTGTGAGGTCTGCTGTATCCCAACACGTACCAGGGTGAACTTTAACAACAACAAGCCCTGGTTCTCAGCAAAGCTCAAAAGGTTGAGGTTGGAGAAGGAGGAAGCGTTTAGGAGTGGGGATAGAGACAGATTCAAGGAGTCGAAGAACAGGTTTAGCAAAGCGGTGAGAGAGGCTAAACGACTGTACTCAGAGACACTAAAACACCAGTTCTCTACTAACGACGCTGCTTCTGTCTGCCAAAGGGCTCAGGCACATCACCAACTACAAACCCAGAGCGCCCCACACCACTAACGACTCCCGCCTAGCCAACGACCTGAACGAGTTCTACCGTAGATTTGAAAGACAATTGGACTGTCCTGAACCACCCCTTCCCACCCAAGAGGCCCCATCCCCCACCCATACTACAGAAACGACTCTCTCCTTTCAGGAGGGAGAAGTTAATGGGCTTTTCAAGAGGCAGAATCCACGCAAAGCAGCCGGGCCGGACTCTGTCTCTCCAGCCACCCTCAGGCACTGCGCTGACCAGCTGTCTCCGGTGTTCACCAACATCTTTAACACCTCCCTGGAGACATGCCATGTACCAGCCTGTCTCAAGTCCTCCACCATCATCGCTGTGCCCAAAAAGCTAAGGCCAACAGGACTAAATGATTACAGACCGGTCGCCCTTACATCTGTGGTAATGAAGTCTTTTGAGCGCCTGCTCCTGGCACACCTCAAAGCCATCACAGACCCTCTCCTGGACCCCCTTCAGTTTGCCTACAGAGCCAACAGGTCTGTGGACGACGCAGTTAACATGGCCCTCCACTTCACCCTACAGCATGTGGACGCCCCAGCATCCTACGCCAGGATCCTGTTTGTGGACTTCAGCTCTGCCTTCAACACCATCATCCCTGCCCTGCTTCAGGACAAGCTCTTCCAGCTGAACGTGCCCTACTCCACCTGCAGGTGGATCACAGACTTCCTCTCTGACAGGAAGCAGTGCGTTAAGCCGGGAACAGAAGTCTCTGACTCCAGGTCCATCAGCACGGGAACTCCTCAGGGCTGCGTCCTTTGCCCACTGCTCTTCTCCCTGTATACCAACAGCTGCGCCTCCAATCATCTGTCCGTCAAACTCTTGAAGTTTGTCGGACGACACCACCCTCATTGGGCTGATCTCTGGTGGGGATGAGTCTGACTATAGGTGGGAAGCTGACAACCTGGTGACCTGGTGTAGCCAGAACAACTTAGAGCTAAATGCTCTAAGGACAGTTGAGATGGTTGTGGACTTCAGGAAGAATACAGCCCCACTCACCGCCATCACCCTGTTAGACTCC
>NW_027422961.1:1317500-1320000 GCF_048934315.1 Petromyzon marinus | reverse complement strand
CCACATTGCATACGAACCGCATGAAACTTCCAGAGGCATTTGCAGCAGGAATGCATGTGCACTCAAAAAAGTGAATATTTCTCACGGATAGACCCCGTGATACGCTAGAAATTGGCGGGGATCTCTCTCTTGTGGCTCACGGGGCTGTTAGGGTGGCACAGAAATCCCTCGGAATGGGAAAACGGGTCATTTTCGTGTCGCCACATTGCATGCGAACCGCATGCAACTTCCAGAGGCATTTGCAGCAGAAATGCATGTGCAGTCAAAAAAAATTGATATTTTTCACGGATAGACCCCGTGAAACGCTAGAAATTGGCGGGGATGTGTCTCTTGTGGCTCACGGGGCTGTTCGGGTCGCACAGAAATCCCTGGGAATGGGAAAACGGGTCATTTTCGTGTTGCCACATTGCGTACGAACCGCATGAAACTTCCAGAGGCATTTGCAGCAGGAATGCATGTGCACTCAAAAACTTCTATATGTTTCACGGATAGACCCCGTGAAACGCTAGAAATTGGCGGGGATGTGTCTCTTGTGGCTCACGGGGCTGTTAGGGTGGCACAGAACTCCCTCGGAATGGGAAAAGGGGTCATTTTCGTGTTGCCACATTGCATAGGAACGCCATGAAACTTCCAGAGGCATTTGCAGCAGAAAGGCACGTGCACTCAAATATTTTAATATTTTTCACGCATAGACCCCGTCAAACGCTAGAAGTTGGCGGGGATGTCTCTCTTGTGGCTCACGGGGCTGTTAGGGTCGCACAGAAATGCCTCGGAATGGGAAAACGGGTCATTTTTGTGTGGCCACATTGCATAGGAACGGCATGAAACTTCCAGAGGCATTTGCAGCAGGAATGCATGTGCACTCAAAAACGTCTATATTTTTCACGGATAGACCCCGTGAAACGCTATAAATTGGCGGGGATGTCTCTCTTGTGGCTCACGGGCGCTGTTAGTTAGGGTCGCACAGAAATCCCTCGGAATGGGAAAAGGGGTCATTTTCGTGTTGCCACATTGCGTACGAACGGCATGAAACTTCCAGAGGCATCTGCAGCAGAAATGCATGTGCACTCAAAAACGTCTATATTTTTCACGGATAGACCCCGTGAAACGCTAGAAATTGGCGGGGATGTGTCTCTTGTGGCTCACGGGGCTGTTAGGGTCGCACAGAAATGCCTCGGAATGGGAAAACGGGTCATTTTTGTGTGGCCACATTGCATAGGAACGGCATGAAACTTCCAGAGGCATTTGCAGCAGGAATGCATGTGCACTCAAAAACGTCTATATTTTTCACGGATAGACCCCGTGAAACGCTATAAATTGGCGGGGATGTCTCTCTTGTGGCTCACGGGCGCTGTTAGTTAGGGTCGCACAGAAATCCCTCGGAATGGGAAAAGGGGTCATTTTCGTGTTGCCACATTGCGTACGAACGGCATGAAACTTCCAGAGGCATTTGCAGCAGAAATGCATGTGCACTCAAAAACGTGAATATTTTTTCACGGATAGACCCCGTCAAACGCTCGAATTTGGCGGGGATGTTTCTCTTGTGGGTCACGGGGCTGTTCGGCTCGCACAGAACTCCCTTGGTCCACCTGATTCGTGCATACAGGCAGCAACTAAAACTCTGTAAACCTGCTGTGAGGACATCTAAACAGTGGACCAGTGAGGCTGTGGAAGATTTGCGGGCGTGCTTAGACTGTACTGACTGGGATATGTTCACGACTGCTACCAATAGTCTGGATGAACTCACAGAGGCTGTGTACATCAGCTTCTGTGAGGACTGCTGTATCCCAACACGTACCAGGGTGAACTTTAACAACAACAAGCCCTGGTTCTCAGCAAAGCTCAAAAGGTTGAGGTTGGAGAAGGAGGAAGCGTTTAGGAGTGGGGATAGAGACAGATTCAAGGAGTCGAAGAACAGGTTTAGCAAAGCGGTGAGAGAGGCTAAACGACTGTACTCAGAGACACTAAAACACCAGTTCTCTACTAACGACGCTGCTTCTGTCTGCCAAAGGGCTCAGGCACATCACCAACTACAAACCCAGAGCGCCCCACACCACTAACGACTCCCGCCTAGCCAACGACCTGAACGAGTTCTACCGTAGATTTGAAAGACAATTGGACTGTCCTGAACCACCCCTTCCCACCCAAGAGGCCCCATCCCCCACCCATACTACAGAAACGACTCTCTCCTTTCAGGAGGGAGAAGTTAATGGGCTTTTCAAGAGGCAGAATCCACGCAAAGCAGCCGGGCCGGACTCTGTCTCTCCAGCCACCCTCAGGCACTGCGCTGACCAGCTGTCTCCGGTGTTCACCAACATCTTTAACACCTCCCTGGAGACATGCCATGTACCAGCCTGTCTCAAGTCCTCCACCATCATCGCTGTGCCCAAAAAGCTAAGGCCAACAGGACTAAATGATTACAGACCGGTCGCCCTTACATCTGTGGTAATGAAGTCTTTTGAGCGCCTGCTCCTGGCACACCTCAAAGCCATCACAGACC
>NW_027422961.1:1305000-1307500 GCF_048934315.1 Petromyzon marinus | reverse complement strand
GCATGCGAACGGCATGAAACTTCCAGAGGCATTTGCAGCAGGAATGCATGTGCAGTCAAAAAAGTGAATATTTTTCACGGATAGACCCCGTGAAACGCTAGAAATTGGCGGCGATGTCTCTCTTGTGGCTCACGGGGCTGTTAGGGTGGCACAGAAATCCCTCGGAATGGGAAAACGGGTCATTTTCGTGTCGCCACATTGCATGCGAACCGCATGAAACTTCCAGAGGCATTTGCAGCAGAAATGCATGTGCAGTCAAAAAATTGAATATTTTTCACGGATAGACCCCGTGAAACGCTAGAAATTGGCGGGGATGTGTCTCTTGTGGCTCACGGGGCTGTTAGGGTGGCACAGAAATCCCTCGGAATGGGAAAAAACGGGTCATTTTCGTGTCGCCACATTGCATGCGAACCGCATGAAACTTCCAGAGGCATTTGCAGCAGGAATGCATGTGCACTCAAAAAATGTGATATTTTTCACGGAGAGACCCCGTGAAACGCTAGAAGTGGGCGGGGATGTCTCTCTTGTGGCTCACGGGGCTGTTAGGGTGGCACAGAAATCCCTCGGAATGGGAAAACGGGTCATTTTCGTGTCGCCACATTGCATACGAACCGCATGAAACTTCCAGAGGCATTTGCAGCAGAAATGCATGTGCACTCAAAAAAGTGAATATTTCTCATGGATAGACCCCGTGATACGCTAGAAATTGGCGGGGATGTCTCTCTTGTGGCTCACGGGGCTGTTAGGGTGGCACAGAAATCCCTCGGAATGGGAAAACGGGTCATTTTCGTGTCGCCACATTGCATGCGAACCGCATGCAACTTCCAGAGGCATTTGCAGCAGAAATGCATGTGCAGTCAAAAAAAATTGATATTTTTCACGGATAGACCCCGTGAAACGCTAGAAATTGGCGGGGATGTGTCTCTTGTGGCTCACGGGGCTGTTCGGGTCGCACAGAAATCCCTGGGAATGGGAAAACGGGTCATTTTCGTGTTGCCACATTGCGTACGAACCGCATGAAACTTCCAGAGGCATTTGCAGCAGGAATGCATGTGCACTCAAAAACTTCTATATGTTTCACGGATAGACCCCGTGAAACGCTAGAAATTGGCGGGGATGTGTCTCTTGTGGCTCACGGGGCTGTTAGGGTGGCACAGAACTCCCTCGGAATGGGAAAAGGGGTCATTTTCGTGTTGCCACATTGCATAGGAACCCCATGAAACTTCCAGAGGCATTTGCAGCAGAAAGGCACGTGCACTCAAAAATTTTAATATTTTTCACGCATAGACCCCGTCAAACGCTAGAAGTTGGCGGGGATGTCTCTCTTGTGGCTCACGGGGCTGTTAGGGTCGCACAGAAATGCCTCGGAATGGGAAAACGGGTCATTTTTGTGTGGCCACATTGCATAGGAACGGCATGAAACTTCCAGAGGCATTTGCAGCAGGAATGCATGTGCACTCAAAAACGTCTATATTTTTCACGGATAGACCCCGTGAAACGCTATAAATTGGCGGGGATGTCTCTCTTGTGGCTCACGGGCGCTGTTAGTTAGGGTCGCACAGAAATCCCTCGGAATGGGAAAAGGGGTCATTTTCGTGTTGCCACATTGCGTACGAACGGCATGAAACTTCCAGAGGCATCTGCAGCAGAAATGCATGTGCACTCAAAAACGTCTATATTTTTCATGGATAGACCCCGTGAAACGCTAGAAATTGGCGGGGATGTGTCTCTTGTGGCTCACGGGGCTGTTAGGGTCGCACAAAAATCCCTCGGAATGGGAAAACGGGTCATTTTCGTGTTGCCACAATTGGCATACGAACGGCATGAAACTTCCAGAGGCATTTGCAGCAGAAATGCATGTGCACTCAAAAACGTGAATATTTTTTCACGGATAGACCCCGTCAAACGCTCGAATTTGGCGGGGATGTTTCTCTTGTGGGTCACGGGGCTGTTCGGCTCGCACAGAACTCCCTTGGTCCACCTGATTCGTGCATACAGGCAGCAACTAAAACTCTGTAAACCTGCTGTGAGGACATCTAAACAGTGGACCAGTGAGGCTGTGGAAGATTTGCGGGCGTGCTTAGACTGTACTGACTGGGATATGTTCACGACTGCTACCAATAGTCTGGATGAACTCACAGAGGCTGTGTACATCAGCTTCTGTGAGGACTGCTGTATCCCAACACGTACCAGGGTGAACTTTAACAACAACAAGCCCTGGTTCTCAGCAAAGCTCAAAAGGTTGAGGTTGGAGAAGGAGGAAGCGTTTAGGAGTGGGGATAGAGACAGATTCAAGGAGTCGAAGAACAGGTTTAGCAAAGCGGTGAGAGAGGCTAAACGACTGTACTCAGAGACACTAAAACACCAGTTCTCTACTAACGACGCTGCTTCTGTCTGCCAAAGGGCTCAGGCACATCACCAACTACAAACCCAGAGCGCCCCACACCACTAACGACTCCCGCCTAGCCAACGACCTGAACGAGTTCTACCGTAGATTTGA
>NW_027422961.1:1280000-1285000 GCF_048934315.1 Petromyzon marinus | reverse complement strand
TGATCAATGTGTCCTGCAATTCACATTACTTCTCGCAGCTGGCTGCGTTCTTCATCGACGCACGAGCCGAGTGATCCACCGCCAAGAGTCGTCGTTGGCTCGCTATACCCCCTTTCTCCTCCCACACACACACACGGCCAGCCACAGCCATCGTGCCCCGGCCACCTCACCGCACGCAGGGACTGGTACCAGGCAGGCCGCCTACGCCGGCGAGGCCTCGGGCCTGCGCTGCAGGCAACCGGCGGCACTCGCGTCAAGGGAGTGGGTAATTTGCGCGCCTGCTGCCTTCCTTGGATGTGGTAGCCGTTTCTCAGGCTCCCTCTCCGGAATCGAACCCTGATTCCCCGTTACCCGTGGTCACCATGGTAGGCACGGAGCCTGCCATCGTAAGTTGATAGGGCAGACATTCGAAAGATACGTCGCCAGCACCAGGGCCGTGCGATCTGCCCAAGTGGTTATCCAGAGTCACCAAAGCGTCCGGGCAAGCCCGGATTGGTTTTGGTCTAATAAGTGCACGCATCCCCGGAGGTCAGCGCTCGTCAGCATGTATTAGCTCTAGAATTACCACAGTTATCCAAGCAACGGTCGAGCGATCAAAGGAACCATAACTGATTTAATGAGCCATTCGCAGTTTCACTGTAACATCCGTTTGCACGCAGACATGCATGGCTTAATCTTTGAGACAAGCATATGCTACTGGCAGGATCAACCAGGTAGCTGGCGGCTTTCAACTCGCCAAAAGCACACCACGGTGACCAGGCGCCCAGCTCAAAGGCTCGCCCGGCTCACACGCAGCGTTTGCGGGCCCCTAGCCTCCCCAAGGGCAGGCAGGAGTCTCTCTCCTGAGGCAAGAATGCACCCAAGGCAGAGGAGAGTCCCCACACGCGTCCAAAATCGGACGGACAGGACCCCCACGCAGACCATGTAAAACACACACCCTTTGGGCACGGACTTCACAGAACACAAACACCCCCACAAGGAGGGCCTTAATTTGTCCTGTATACTCCGGGGGACACCTGACGACGGCGCTGAAGGCTCACAAAACACAGGGCTTCACACAAGGCCAGCCAATTTGAGGCAGCGGTAAAGCACCACGCACACCCAACGTCGGGGTGGGGAGGAGCAGGGGCGGGGACCACACATGCCTGCACACCTCTAGAGCGGCCTTTCAATGCTCGCTACTCTGTGGACCGGCAAAAGCAATTGAAACCAACCCTAACTCTCACGCGCAGTTGGCAGCCCTTCCTAGGGCACAATACCGAAACAGCGCAAGCAAACCCTGCAGCTACAACCCAAGGGACAGCCTTCCCAACGCACTCTGGAGGAGAAGAGGCTCCTCGGGCGGAGTAACACAGCTCGAGATGCTCGCTCATTCACGGAAATCGTGGGAAACAACCTGCCGCCGGCACACCACTTCGTCCTCACATGAGGTTACCATTGTCCATACAATAGTGCAGGTGCGATGGAAATCTTTTCTCGTTTTGGTGCGTGCTACATTTTTACGGATAGACCCCGTGAAACGCTAGAAATTGGCGGGGATGTGTCTCTTGTGGCTCACGGGGCTGTTAGGGTGGCACAGAAATCCCTCGGAATGGGAAAACGGGTCATTTTCGTGTTGCCACATTGCATGCGAACGGCATGAAACTTCCAGAGGCATTTGCAGCAGGAATGCATGTGCAGTCAAAAAAGTGAATATTTTTCACGGATAGACCCCGTGAAACGCTAGAAATTGGCGGCGATGTCTCTCTTGTGGCTCACGGGGCTGTTAGGGTGGCACAGAAATCCCTCGGAATGGGAAAACGGGTCATTTTCGTGTCGCCACATTGCATGCGAACCGCATGAAACTTCCAGAGGCATTTGCAGCAGAAATGCATGTGCAGTCAAAAAATTGAATATTTTTCTCGGATAGACCCCGTGAAACGCTAGAAATTGGCGGGGATGTGTCTCTTGTGGCTCACGGGGCTGTTAGGGTGGCACAGAAATCCCTCGGAATGGGAAAAAACGGGTCATTTTCGTGTCGCCACATTGCATGCGAACCGCATGAAACTTCCAGAGGCATTTGCAGCAGGAATGCATGTGCACTCAAAAAATGTGATATTTTTCACGGAGAGACCCCGTGAAACGCTAGAAGTGGGCGGGGATGTCTCTCTTGTGGCTCACGGGGCTGTTAGGGTGGCACAGAAATCCCTCGGAATGGGAAAACGGGTCATTTTCGTGTCGCCACATTGCATACGAACCGCATGAAACTTCCAGAGGCATTTGCAGCAGGAATGCATGTGCACTCAAAAAAGTGAATATTTCTCACGGATAGACCCCGTGATACGCTAGAAATTGGCGGGGATGTCTCTCTTGTGGCTCACGGGGCTGTTAGGGTGGCACAGAAATCCCTCGGAATGGGAAAACGGGTCATTTTCGTGTCGCCACATTGCATGCGAACCGCATGCAACTTCCAGAGGCATTTGCAGCAGAAATGCATGTGCAGTCAAAAAAAATTGATATTTTTCACGGATAGACCCCGTGAAACGCTAGAAATTGGCGGGGATGTGTCTCTTGTGGCTCACGGGGCTGTTCGGGTCGCACAGAAATCCCTGGGAATGGGAAAACGGGTCATTTTCGTGTTGCCACATTGCGTACGAACCGCATGAAACTTCCAGAGGCATTTGCAGCAGGAATGCATGTGCACTCAAAAACTTCTATATGTTTCACGGATAGACCCCGTGAAACGCTAGAAATTGGCGGGGATGTGTCTCTTGTGGCTCACGGGGCTGTTAGGGTGGCACAGAACTCCCTCGGAATGGGAAAAGGGGTCATTTTCGTGTTGCCACATTGCATAGGAACGCCATGAAACTTCCAGAGGCATTTGCAGCAGAAAGGCACGTGCACTCAAAAATTTTAATATTTTTCACGCATAGACCCCGTCAAACGCTAGAAGTTGGCGGGGATGTCTCTCTTGTGGCTCACGGGGCTGTTAGGGTCGCACAGAAATGCCTCGGAATGGGAAAACGGGTCATTTTTGTGTGGCCACATTGCATAGGAACGGCATGAAACTTCCAGAGGCATTTGCAGCAGGAATGCATGTGCACTCAAAAACGTCTATATTTTTCACGGATAGACCCCGTGAAACGTTATAAATTGGCGGGGATGTCTCTCTTGTGGCTCACGGGCGCTGTTAGTTAGGGTCGCACAGAAATCCCTCGGAATGGGAAAAGGGGTCATTTTCGTGTTGCCACATTGCGTACGAACGGCATGAAACTTCCAGAGGCATCTGCAGCAGAAATGCATGTGCACTCAAAAACGTCTATATTTTTCACGGATAGACCCCGTGAAACGCTAGAAATTGGCGGGGATGTGTCTCTTGTGGCTCACGGGGCTGTTAGGGTCGCACAGAAATCCCTCGGAATGGGAAAACGGGTCATTTTCGTGTTGCCACAATTGGCATACGAACGGCATGAAACTTCCAGAGGCATTTGCAGCAGAAATGCATGTGCACTCAAAAACGTGAATATTTTTTCACGGATAGACCCCGTCAAACGCTCGAATTTGGCGGGGATGTTTCTCTTGTGGGTCACGGGGCTGTTCGGCTCGCACAGAACTCCCTTGGTCCACCTGATTCGTGCATACAGGCAGCAACTAAAACTCTGTAAACCTGCTGTGAGGACATCTAAACAGTGGACCAGTGAGGCTGTGGAAGATTTGCGGGCGTGCTTAGACTGTACTGACTGGGATATGTTCACGACTGCTACCAATAGTCTGGATGAACTCACAGAGGCTGTGTACATCAGCTTCTGTGAGGACTGCTGTATCCCAACACGTACCAGGGTGAACTTTAACAACAACAAGCCCTGGTTCTCAGCAAAGCTCAAAAGGTTGAGGTTGGAGAAGGAGGAAGCGTTTAGGAGTGGGGATAGAGACAGATTCAAGGAGTCGAAGAACAGGTTTAGCAAAGCGGTGAGAGAGGCTAAACGACTGTACTCAGAGACACTAAAACACCAGTTCTCTACTAACGACGCTGCTTCTGTCTGCCAAAGGGCTCAGGCACATCACCAACTACAAACCCAGAGCGCCCCACACCACTAACGACTCCCGCCTAGCCAACGACCTGAACGAGTTCTACCGTAGATTTGAAAGACAATTGGACTGTCCTGAACCACCCCTTCCCACCCAAGAGGCCCCATCCCCCACCCATACTACAGAAACGACTCTCTCCTTTCAGGAGGGAGAAGTTAATGGGCTTTTCAAGAGGCAGAATCCACGCAAAGCAGCCGGGCCGGACTCTGTCTCTCCAGCCACCCTCAGGCACTGCGCTGACCAGCTGTCTCCGGTGTTCACCAACATCTTTAACACCTCCCTGGAGACATGCCATGTACCAGCCTGTCTCAAGTCCTCCACCATCATCGCTGTGCCCAAAAAGCTAAGGCCAACAGGACTAAATGATTACAGACCGGTCGCCCTTACATCTGTGGTAATGAAGTCTTTTGAGCGCCTGCTCCTGGCACACCTCAAAGCCATCACAGACCCTCTCCTGGACCCCCTTCAGTTTGCCTACAGAGCCAACAGGTCTGTGGACGACGCAGTTAACATGGCCCTCCACTTCACCCTACAGCATGTGGACGCCCCAGCATCCTACGCCAGGATCCTGTTTGTGGACTTCAGCTCTGCCTTCAACACCATCATCCCTGCCCTGCTTCAGGACAAGCTCTTCCAGCTGAACGTGCCCTACTCCACCTGCAGGTGGATCACAGACTTCCTCTCTGACAGGAAGCAGTGCGTTAAGCCGGGAACAGAAGTCTCTGACTCCAGGTCCATCAGCACGGGAACTCCTCAGGGCTGCGTCCTTTGCCCACTGCTCTTCTCCCTGTATACCAACAGCTGCGCCTCCAATCACCTGTCCGTCAAACTCTTGAAGTTTGTCGGACGACACCACCCTCATTGGGCTGATCTCTGGTGGGGATGAGTCTGACTATAGGTGGGAAGCTGACAACCTGGTGACCTGGTGTAGC
>NW_027422961.1:1267500-1270000 GCF_048934315.1 Petromyzon marinus | reverse complement strand
TTTCACGGAGAGACCCCGTGAAACGCTAGAAGTGGGCGGGGATGTCTCTCTTGTGGCTCACGGGGCTGTTAGGGTGGCACAGAAATCCCTCGGAATGGGAAAACGGGTCATTTTCGTGTCGCCACATTGCATACGAACCGCATGAAACTTCCAGAGGCATTTGCAGCAGGAATGCATGTGCACTCAAAAAAGTGAATATTTCTCACGGATAGACCCCGTGATACGCTAGAAATTGGCGGGGATGTCTCTCTTGTGGCTCACGGGGCTGTTAGGGTGGCACAGAAATCCCTCGGAATGGGAAAACGGGTCATTTTCGTGTCGCCACATTGCATGCGAACCGCATGCAACTTCCAGAGGCATTTGCAGCAGAAATGCATGTGCAGTCAAAAAAAATTGATATTTTTCACGGATAGACCCCGTGAAACGCTAGAAATTGGCGGGGATGTGTCTCTTGTGGCTCACGGGGCTGTTCGGGTCGCACAGAAATCCCTGGGAATGGGAAAACGGGTCATTTTCGTGTTGCCACATTGCGTACGAACCGCATGAAACTTCCAGAGGCATTTGCAGCAGGAATGCATGTGCACTCAAAAACTTCTATATGTTTCACGGATAGACCCCGTGAAACGCTAGAAATTGGCGGGGATGTGTCTCTTGTGGCTCACGGGGCTGTTAGGGTGGCACAGAACTCCCTCGGAATGGGAAAAGGGGTCATTTTCGTGTTGCCACATTGCATAGGAACGCCATGAAACTTCCAGAGGCATTTGCAGCAGAAAGGCACGTGCACTCAAAAATTTTAATATTTTTCACGCATAGACCCCGTCAAACGCTAGAAGTTGGCGGGGATGTCTCTCTTGTGGCTCACGGGGCTGTTAGGGTCGCACAGAAATGCCTCGGAATGGGAAAACGGGTCATTTTTGTGTGGCCACATTGCATAGGAACGGCATGAAACTTCCAGGGGCATTTGCAGCAGGAATGCATGTGCACTCAAAAACGTCTATATTTTTCACGGATAGACCCCGTGAAACGCTATAAATTGGCGGGGATGTCTCTCTTGTGGCTCACGGGCGCTGTTAGTTAGGGTCGCACAGAAATCCCTCGGAATGGGAAAAGGGGTCATTTTCGTGTTGCCACATTGCGTACGAACGGCATGAAACTTCCAGAGGCATCTGCAGCAGAAATGCATGTGCACTCAAAAACGTCTATATTTTTCACGGATAGACCCCGTGAAACGCTAGAAATTGGCGGGGATGTGTCTCTTGTGGCTCACGGGGCTGTTAGGGTCGCACAGAAATCCCTCGGAATGGGAAAACGGGTCATTTTCGTGTTGCCACAATTGGCATACGAACGGCATGAAACTTCCAGAGGCATTTGCAGCAGAAATGCATGTGCACTCAAAAACGTGAATATTTTTTCACGGATAGACCCCGTCAAACGCTCGAATTTGGCGGGGATGTTTCTCTTGTGGGTCACGGGGCTGTTCGGCTCGCACAGAACTCCCTTGGTCCACCTGATTCGTGCATACAGGCAGCAACTAAAACTCTGTTAACCTGCTGTGAGGAAATCTAAACAGTGGACCAGTGAGGCTGTGGAAGATTTGCGGGCGTGCTTAGACTGTACTGACTGGGATATGTTCACGACTGCTACCAATAGTCTGGATGAACTCACAGAGGCTGTGTACATCAGCTTCTGTGAGGACTGCTGTATCCCAACACGTACCAGGGTGAACTTTAACAACAACAAGCCCTGGTTCTCAGCAAAGCTCAAAAGGTTGAGGTTGGAGAAGGAGGAAGCGTTTAGGAGTGGGGATAGAGACAGATTCAAGGAGTCGAAGAACAGGTTTAGCAAAGCGGTGAGAGAGGCTAAACGACTGTACTCAGAGACACTAAAACACCAGTTCTCTACTAACGACGCTGCTTCTGTCTGCCAAAGGGCTCAGGCACATCACCAACTACAAACCCAGAGCGCCCCACACCACTAACGACTCCCGCCTAGCCAACGACCTGAACGAGTTCTACCGTAGATTTGAAAGACAATTGGACTGTCCTGAACCACCCCTTCCCACCCAAGAGGCCCCATCCCCCACCCATACTACAGAAACGACTCTCTCCTTTCAGGAGGGAGAAGTTAATGGGCTTTTCAAGAGGCAGAATCCACGCAAAGCAGCCGGGCCGGACTCTGTCTCTCCAGCCACCCTCAGGCACTGCGCTGACCAGCTGTCTCCGGTGTTCACCAACATCTTTAACACCTCCCTGGAGACATGCCATGTACCAGCCTGTCTCAAGTCCTCCACCATCATCGCTGTGCCCAAAAAGCTAAGGCCAACAGGACTAAATGATTACAGACCGGTCGCCCTTACATCTGTGGTAATGAAGTCTTTTGAGCGCCTGCTCCTGGCACACCTCAAAGCCATCACAGACCCTCTCCTGGACCCCCTTCAGTTTGCCTACAGAGCCAACAGGTCTGTGGACGACGCAGTTAACATGGCCCTCCACTTCACCCT
>NW_027422961.1:1260000-1262500 GCF_048934315.1 Petromyzon marinus | reverse complement strand
TCACCAAGAGGGGTATAGTACGAAACTTTGTGCGAGGCAGCATCTGACAAGGTATTCTTTGAAAGCTCAAAACGGACGGTGACATCGATCACAACCGCCTCCTCATCTTTTGCAAACACGAGGTCAGGCTTTCTCATCTCTCCCGTCTCGGATATGAACCGTGGCTCTTTGTATACAGACCAGCCCAATCTAGCCGCTTCGTCTGCCAGAATGTTACTGATCTTGTTGTGTCGCGCAATTCTTGCTTTCTGTACTGCAGGACATTGACCGAGAATGTGCGAAAGGGACTCGAGTCTGGCAGAGCATTTCCTGCAGGAACGTAAGGCCCCATCTCTGCCTCTGTTCAAGCTTTCTCTTGTTGGGTAAATATTTGCCCTTAGTTGTAGTGCTGCGATAAAGAAGCATTGTTTAAAGCCGCACCATGGCCTCAACCAAGCATTACTGATTCTATCATGCGCAAAGTTTACAATGCCCCTTCCTTGAACCGGCTTTTCGCACCATCTCTGAAATTCATGCTCCCTCCAATCGCAGGGTCTCGGATATACAGGTTCTTTTGACACCGAGTCCCTGATAACGAATGCTGGGATTGCATCACTGTCACCCCCTGCTCGTACCCACAAATTACGGTATTCTTCCTCCATACCATGCGAGGACACAATATTAGGGGTGATAGCATCGGACGAGTTTGCTATACGTTGCAGCCTTCTAACTTGAACCGAAGGGATTGTTTTTTCCAGTTTCAAGATGGCAAGGCCTCCGTCTCGGGCTCTGGCATATAACAGTCCATCACAAGTTGAAGCGGGAAGGTGGAGCCATCCTTTTACCGCCTTTCTAATCTCTTGGTCCAACCCACGGAGAGTTGATTGCTTGCAGTCCGAGTGGTCTGCAGGATATAACAATCTGGGTAGGGCATAGGCATTGAGTAGTTCAACCTTCTGAGTTGGCTTCAGAGGCGCCTCATCGATTTTCGAGATCCATGTCTTTAGCTGACAATGTAGATCAGGCTGTATAGTGCCAGTCCAAGGGCCAATTTTCAGACCAAGGTATTTCGTTGATTCATCAGGTTGGATCATATGGACATCTTTATTTTTGATAGTCCATGGGTCGCAGTTGTTCACCGTATATGAATCTTTGGTTGGGCTTATCATGAAGCCCTGGCACTTTCTGGCCTGAACCTCCAATCCCGATAGCCCACAAAATGATTCCAAGATCGCTAGATTGGCGGCCATACCAACCCAAGATTCGCTCACCAACACCAAATCATCAGCAAACGCAAGAGCTGTCACGTGGTCGGTATCAATGGAGTACCCAACTCCGTGTGACTCTAGGGTGCATATCAAAGGGTCCATGGCAAGATTGAAGAGCAGGGGTGACATGGGGTCACCCTGTTTGACACCAACACGTATGCTAATTTCTCGAGTCGACTCGCCATTGCTTTTGAACGAGGTCGTACACCGATCGTAGGCGTTCTGGATGATGCCCACCACGTGTTCATCTACTTTCTTGTGCCTTAACACCCATAAAATATGAGCATGCGAAACCGAGTCAAAAGCTTTCGCTATGTCGATGAACATGACAGCCAACGGCCTGTGCAATTTCTTAGCGTGTCTCATAAGGTCCTGTAGCACCTTAAGATTTTCAGAGCAGCCAGATGCCGCTATAAAACCACGCTGCCTTGGGTTTAAGGGACAAGCACGAGCAAGACGTGCAGTCATTATTCTGGAAAATAATCTCAGAATCATTGAACCAATCGTTATTGGTCTCCAGTTCCCCAATTCTTTCAGCTTTTCATCATCCATAACCTTAGGAATAAGAATCGTCCTATTCTTTTTCAACTCTTTGGGAATAATTCCTGTAATCATCCATGCATTAAATAGGGCTGTCAGTATCCGACCCTCGGGGTCGGCAGCACAGATTGCAGCCCTTGTTAGGCCATCTGGCCCAGCTGCTGACGTTTTTTTAATGGCCCGTATGGCAGTCTGAACTTCCTCCACCGAAATTAGGGGCTCAAAGTATTCGTTATTTGCAACACCTGATGACTTAAATTGGCCCAGGCCATTGAATGGCAACACCTTCTCCCATTTTTCGCAGTAAAAACGATATACATCTGCGTTCGGGATTCGGCATTCATGACGTTCAGTGCCATCCAGGACTAAGGACGCAAGAAGAGAGCGGTTCTTAAAGAAGAGCTTCTGGTGCTTCATGAAGCTTCCTCGTTTTTCCGCTCTCTTCTTCATCCAAGATCGTGTGGGTAATATCCTGGGTTTAATAATGTTGTTCTCGGGTTTTGAACGTTTGCCTTTGTTTTTCACCAATCTCATCGGACAAAGCATCAATGCTGTGGCAGTTTCTACGAGGGCATCATGTTGGCCCTCGCCGTTAAGCCAAGCCTTTATTGCCTCCATTGCAGGCTTTTCCAGGGTCCCAGAATTCTCATTCGTAAGCCGCTCAGCTGCTTGAGCGAGTATGGATGAAGTCCCCGTTGTTACATTTGGTGGGG
>NW_027422961.1:1250000-1252500 GCF_048934315.1 Petromyzon marinus | reverse complement strand
AATCCCTCGGAATGGGAAAACGGGTCATTTTCGTGTTGCCACATTGCATGCGAACGGCATGAAACTTCCAGAGGCATTTGCAGCAGGAATGCATGTGCAGTCAAAAAAGTGAATATTTTTCACGGATAGACCCCGTAAAACGCTAGAAATTGGCGGCGATGTCTCTCTTGTGGCTCACGGGGCTGTTAGGGTGGCACAGAAATCCCTCGGAATGGGAAAAAACGGGTCATTTTCGTGTCGCCACATTGCATGCGAACCGCATGAAACTTCCAGAGGCATTTGCAGCAGGAATGCATGTGCACTCAAAAAATGTGATATTTTTCACGGAGAGACCCCGTGAAACGCTAGAAGTGGGCGGGGATGTCTCTCTTGTGGCTCACGGGGCTGTTAGGGTGGCACAGAAATCCCTCGGAATGGGAAAACGGGTCATTTTCGTGTCGCCACATTGCATACGAACCGCATGAAACTTCCAGAGGCATTTGCAGCAGGAATGCATGTGCACTCAAAAAAGTGAATATTTCTCACGGATAGACCCCGTGATACGCTAGAAATTGGCGGGGATGTCTCTCTTGTGGCTCACGGGGCTGTTAGGGTGGCACAGAAATCCCTCGGAATGGGAAAACGGGTCATTTTCGTGTCGCCACATTGCATGCGAACCGCATGCAACTTCCAGAGGCATTTGCAGCAGAAATGCATGTGCAGTCAAAAAAATTTGATATTTTTCACGGATAGACCCCGTGAAACGCTAGAAATTGGCGGGGATGTGTCTCTTGTGGCTCACGGGGCTGTTCGGGTCGCACAGAAATCCCTGGGAATGGGAAAACGGGTCATTTTCGTGTTGCCACATTGCGTACGAACCGCATGAAACTTCCAGAGGCATTTGCAGCAGGAATGCATGTGCACTCAAAAACTTCTATATGTTTCACGGATAGACCCCGTGAAACGCTAGAAATTGGCGGGGATGTGTCTCTTGTGGCTCACGGGGCTGTTAGGGTGGCACAGAACTCCCTCGGAATGGGAAAAGGGGTCATTTTCGTGTTGCCACATTGCATAGGAACGCCATGAAACTTCCAGAGGCATTTGCAGCAGAAAGGCACGTGCACTCAAAAATTTTAATATTTTTCACGCATAGACCCCGTCAAACGCTAGAAGTTGGCGGGGATGTCTCTCTTGTGGCTCACGGGGCTGTTAGGGTCGCACAGAAATGCCTCGGAATGGGAAAACGGGTCATTTTTGTGTGGCCACATTGCATAGGAACGGCATGAAACTTCCAGAGGCATTTGCAGCAGGAATGCATGTGCACTCAAAAACGTCTATATTTTTCACGGATAGACCCCGTGAAACGCTATAAATTGGCGGGGATGTCTCTCTTGTGGCTCACGGGCGCTGTTAGTTAGGGTCGCACAGAAATCCCTCGGAATGGGAAAAGGGGTCATTTTCGTGTTGCCACATTGCGTACGAACGGCATGAAACTTCCAGAGGCATCTGCAGCAGAAATGCATGTGCACTCAAAAACGTCTATATTTTTCACGGATAGACCCCGTGAAACGCTAGAAATTGGCGGGGATGTGTCTCTTGTGGCTCACGGGGCTGTTAGGGTCGCACAGAAATCCCTCGGAATGGGAAAACGGGTCATTTTCGTGTTGCCACAATTGGCATACGAACGGCATGAAACTTCCAGAGGCATTTGCAGCAGAAATGCATGTGCACTCAAAAACGTGAATATTTTTTCACGGATAGACCCCGTCAAACGCTCGAATTTGGCGGGGATGTTTCTCTTGTGGGTCACGGGGCTGTTCGGCTCGCACAGAACTCCCTTGGTCCACCTGATTCGTGCATACAGGCAGCAACTAAAACTCTGTAAACCTGCTGTGAGGACATCTAAACAGTGGACCAGTGAGGCTGTGGAAGATTTGCGGGCGTGCTTAGACTGTACTGACTGGGATATGTTCACGACTGCTACCAATAGTCTGGATGAACTCACAGAGGCTGTGTACATCAGCTTCTGTGAGGACTGCTGTATCCCAACACGTACCAGGGTGAACTTTAACAACAACAAGCCCTGGTTCTCAGCAAAGCTCAAAAGGTTGAGGTTGGAGAAGGAGGAAGCGTTTAGGAGTGGGGATAGAGACAGATTCAAGGAGTCGAAGAACAGGTTTAGCAAAGCGGTGAGAGAGGCTAAACGACTGTACTCAGAGACACTAAAACACCAGTTCTCTACTAACGACGCTGCTTCTGTCTGCCAAAGGGCTCAGGCACATCACCAACTACAAACCCAGAGCGCCCCACACCACTAACGACTCCCGCCTAGCCAACGACCTGAACGAGTTCTACCGTAGATTTGAAAGACAATTGGACTGTCCTGAACCACCCCTTCCCACCCAAGAGGCCCCATCCCCCACCCATACTACAGAAACGACTCTCTCCTTTCAGGAGGGAGAAGTTAATGGGCTTTTCAAGAGGCAGAATCCACGCAAAGCAGCCGGGCCGGACTCTGTCT
>NW_027422961.1:1240000-1242500 GCF_048934315.1 Petromyzon marinus | reverse complement strand
AGGCAGCGGTAAAGCACCACGCACACCCAACGTCGGGGTGGGGAGGAGCAGGGGCGGGGACCACACATGCTTGCACACCTCTAGAGCGGCCTTTCAATGCTCGCTACTCTGTGGACCGGCAAAAGCAATTGAAACCAACCCTAACTCTCACGCGCAGTTGGCAGCCCTTCCTAGGGCACAATACCGAAACAGCGCAAGCAAACCCTGCAGCTACAACCCAAGGGACAGCCTTCCCAACGCACTCTGGAGGAGAAGAGGCTCCTCGGGCGGAGTAACACAGCTCGAGATGCTCGCTCATTCACGGAAATCGTGGGAAACAACCTGCCGCCGGCACACCACTTCGTCCTCACATGGGGTTACCATTGTCCATACAATAGTGCAGGTGCGATGGAAATCTTTTCTCGTTTTGGTGCGTGCTACATTTTTACGGATAGACCCCGTGAAACGCTAGAAATTGGCGGGGATGTGTCTCTTGTGGCTCACGGGGCTGTTAGGGTGGCACAGAAATCCCTCGGAATGGGAAAACGGGTCATTTTCGTGTTGCCACATTGCATGCGAACGGCATGAAACTTCCAGAGGCATTTGCAGCAGGAATGCATGTGCAGTCAAAAAAGTGAATATTTTTCACGGATAGACCCCGTGAAACGCTAGAAATTGGCGGCGATGTCTCTCTTGTGGCTCACGGGGCTGTTAGGGTGGCACAGAAATCCCTCGAAATGGGAAAACGGGTCATTTTCGTGTCGCCACATTGCATGCGAACCGCATGAAACTTCCAGAGGCATTTGCAGCAGGAA
This sequence comes from Petromyzon marinus, assembly GCF_048934315.1. Taxonomy (NCBI): domain Eukaryota; kingdom Metazoa; phylum Chordata; class Hyperoartia; order Petromyzontiformes; family Petromyzontidae; genus Petromyzon; species Petromyzon marinus. The sequence goes on along the minus strand of NW_027422961.1, from coordinate 1,241,706 downwards.
TGCATGTGCAGTCAAAAAAGTGAATATTTTTCACGGATAGACCCCGTGAAACGCTAGAAATTGGCGGCGATGTCTCTCTTGTGGCTCACGGGGCTGTTAGGGTGGCACAGAAATCCCTCGGAATGGGAAAAAACGGGTCATTTTCGTGTCGCCACATTGCATGCGAACCGCATGAAACTTCCAGAGGCATTTGCAGCAGGAATGCATGTGCACTCAAAAAATGTGATATTTTTCACGGAGAGACCCCGTGAAACGCTAGAAGTGGGCGGGGATGTCTCTCTTGTGGCTCACGGGGCTGTTAGGGTGGCACAGAAATCCCTCGGAATGGGAAAACGGGTCATTTTCGTGTCGCCACATTGCATACGAACCGCATGAAACTTCCAGAGGCATTTGCAGCAGGAATGCATGTGCACTCAAAAAAGTGAATATTTCTCACGGATAGACCCCGTGATACGCTAGAAATTGGCGGGGATGTCTCTCTTGTGGCTCACGGGGCTGTTAGGGTGGCACAGAAATCCCTCGGAATGGGAAAACGGGTCATTTTCGTGTTGCCACATTGCATGCGAACGGCATGAAACTTCCAGAGGCATTTGCAGCAGGAATGCATGTGCAGTCAAAAAAGTGAATATTAATCACGGATAGACCCCGTGAAACGCTAGAAATTGGCGGCGATGTCTCTCTTGTGGCTCACGGGGCTGTTAGGGTGGCACAGAAATCCCTCGGAATGGGAAAACGGGTCATTTTCGTGTCGCCACATTGCATGCGAACCGCATGAAACTTCCAGAGGCATTTGCAGCAGAAATGCATGTGCAGTCAAAAAATTGAATATTTTTCACGGATAGACCCCGTGAAACGCTAGAAATTGGCGGGGATGTGTCTCTTGTGGCTCACGGGGCTGTTAGGGTGGCACAGAAATCCCTCGGAATGGGAAAAAACGGGTCATTTTCGTGTCGCCACATTGCATGCGAACCGCATGAAACTTCCAGAGGCATTTGCAGCAGGAATGCATGTGCACTCAAAAAATGTGATATTTTTCACGGAGAGACCCCGTGAAACGCTAGAAGTGGGCGGGGATGTCTCTCTTGTGGCTCACGGGGCTGTTAGGGTGGCACAGAAATCCCTCGGAATGGGAAAACGGGTCATTTTCGTGTCGCCACATTGCATACGAACCGCATGAAACTTCCAGAGGCATTTGCAGCAGGAATGCATGTGCACTCAAAAAAGTGAATATTTCTCACGGATAGACCCCGTGATACGCTAGAAATTGGCGGGGATGTCTCTCTTGTGGCTCACGGGGCTGTTAGGGTGGCACAGAAATCCCTCGGAATGGGAAAACGGGTCATTTTCGTGTCGCCACATTGCATGCGAACCGCATGCAACTTCCAGAGGCATTTGCAGCAGAAATGCATGTGCAGTCAAAAAAAATTGATATTTTTCACGGATAGACCCCGTGAAACGCTAGAAATTGGCGGGGATGTGTCTCTTGTGGCTCACGGGGCTGTTCGGGTCGCACAGAAATCCCTGGGAATGGGAAAACGGGTCATTTTCGTGTTGCCACATTGCGTACGAACCGCATGAAACTTCCAGAGGCATTTGCAGCAGGAATGCATGTGCACTCAAAAACTTCTATATGTTTCACGGATAGACCCCGTGAAACGCTAGAAATTGGCGGGGATGTGTCTCTTGTGGCTCACGGGGCTGTTAGG
>NW_027422961.1:1232500-1235000 GCF_048934315.1 Petromyzon marinus | reverse complement strand
TTGATAACACGAGGTGGAGTCAATAACCGTATTGTACTCCCATGCTGGTGTATCCAACGCAGATCCAGCATCATCAAGCTGGTCCCTGAACGGGATGCCGTGTATTATCGAATCCCTGCTGCCGTGCATCAATGGCAACAAGGAGTAGAGTCGGTAAGTTACCGGATTCTCGAACTGATGTACTCCAAAAAATAAAGAATTAAAATAACAAAGTCTAATCTATATAAGTAATCTTGAATAAAGCTTATTTTTAATCTTCTTTGAAGGCAGAAAATAGTAAGGTAAAAATAAAGTCCTCTCTATGCTCTGAAGTAACATATAAAAAAAACTAGCAATAAAAAAAATACCAAGTCTTCGTCTTGGAAAATAACAAAATCTAAAAGAAAAATCTTCTTTGTGGAAAATAGTAAAATAAAAAAACCAAGTCTTCACCTTGGAAAATAACAAAATCTAATCTAAAACATCTTAAATAAAGCTTGTCTGTAGTCTTCTTTGTAGGCAGAAAATAGTACGTTACAGGACTCTCGAACTGATGTATTCCAAAAATAAAGAATTAAAATAACAAAGTCTAATCTATATAAGCGCTCTTGAATAAAGCAGTGTAAAAAAAAATAGCAATATAAAAAAACCAAGTCTTCGTCTTGGAAAATAACAAAATCTAAAAGAAAAGAAAAGTCTTCTTTGTGGAAAATAGTAAAATAAAAAAACCAAGACTTCACCTTGGAAAATAACAAAATCTAATCTAAAACATCTTAAATAAAGCAAACTTTGTAGGCAGAAAATAGGAAGTTACAGGACTCTCGAACTGATGTAGTCCAAAAATAAAGAATTAAAATAACAAAGACCAATCTATATAAGTGCTCTTGAATAGGCTTCGTGTAAAAAAAATAGCAATAAAAAAATACCAAGTCTTCGTCTTGGAAAATAACAAAATCTAAAAGAAAAGTCTTCTTTGTGGAAAATAGTAAAATAAAAAAACCAAGACTTCACCTTGGAAAATAACAAAATCTAATCTAAAACATCTTAAATAAAGCTGGTTTGTAGTCTTCTCTCGAATTGATGTAGTGCAAAAATAAAGAATTAAAATAACAAAGTCTAATCTATATAAGTGCTCTTGAATAAAGCTTCCTGTAAAAAAATAGCAAAAAAATACCAAGTCTTCGTCTTGGAAAATAACAAAATCTAAAAGAAAAGAAAAGTCTTCTTTGTGGAAAATAGTAAAATAAAAAAACCAAGACTTCACCTTGGAAAATAACAAAATCTAATCTAAAACATCTTAAATAAAGCTTATTTGTAATCTTCTTTGTAGGCAGAAAATAGTAAGTTACAGGACTCTCGAACTGATGTAGTCCAAAAATAAAGAATTAAAATAACAAAGTCTAATCTATATAAGTGCTCTTGAATAAGCTTCGTGTAAAAAAATAGCAATATAATAAAAATACCAAGTCTTCGTCTTGGAAAATAACAAAATCTAAAAGAAAGGTCTTCTTTATGGAAAATAGTAAAATAAGAATACCAAGACTTCACCTTGGAAAATAACAAAACCATCTTGAAAAAAGCTTATTTTTAATCTTTTTTGTAGGCAGAAAATAGTAAGGCGAAAATAAAGTCCCCTCTAAGCTCTAAAGTAACAAATTAGATGACGAGGCATTTGGCTATTTTGGTACTCGGCTTCTTTCGACGCCGACCTTTTCCGGGTTGGATGGCCCGTCCATGTTCCACCGTCAAAAGTGAAATGCGCAGGATGTTACAAGGCGTTACGAGATTCCCCTGGGGTTTCCGGGCTTGACGTCACTCTGTCGTCCGGAACCAGAGACGAACAGAGAGTGAGGGCCAGGGTTTTTTTTTTTTTTTTTTTTTTTTTTTTTTTTTTTCCCAGGGCCCCCAGGCTGGTATAAGCATGCCGTACAAAATTCACATGCGGTACTGGTTTTGACGACACTCCGATGTCCAGTACCAAGGACATTCAGAGAGTGGAGGTCTAAGGGACCAGGACCCCCAGGCTGGTTGAGCCATAATGCTGATGCCGCAAGCAGACGTCTGGCATCTTCAGCAATCGAGAGACTAGTCGGCAAACACCAGCGTGCTCGTTCTGGCGTGCTCCCTCATCGATACGTTTCGGTCAGCAATACGTTACTTGCTGCGCAAGCGTGGCAAGGATGCTGTGAGTTTCCTTCACCCTGTTACCATGCATCTTTGATAACACGGGGTGGAGTCAATAACCGTATTGTACTCCCATGCTGGTGAATCCAACGCAGATCCAGCATCATCAAGCTGGTCCCTGAACGGGATGCCGTGTGGTCAAAGGGACCAGGACCCCCAGGCTGGTTGAGCCATAATGCTGATGCCGCAAGCAGACGTCTGGCATCTTCAGCAATCGAGAGACTAGTCGGCAAACACCAGCGTGCTCCTTCTGGCGTGCTCCCTCATCGATACGTTTCGGTCAGCAATACTTTGCTTGCTGCGCAAGCGTGGCAAGGATGCTGTGAGTTTCCTTCGC
>NW_027422961.1:1197500-1200000 GCF_048934315.1 Petromyzon marinus | reverse complement strand
GCTCACGGGGCTGTTAGGGTGGCACAGAAATCCCTCGGAATGGGAAAACGGGTCATTTTCGTGTTGCCACATTGCATGCGAACGGCATGAAACTTCCAGAGGCATTTGCAGCAGGAATGCATGTGCAGTCAAAAAAGTGAATATTTTTCACGGATAGACCCCGTGAAACGCTAGAAATTGGCGGCGATGTCTCTCTTGTGGCTCACGGGGCTGTTAGGGTGGCACAGAAATCCCTCGGAATGGGAAAACGGGTCATTTTCGTGTCGCCACATTGCATGCGAACCGCATGAAACTTCCAGAGGCATTTGCAGCAGAAATGCATGTGCAGTCAAAAAATTGAATAATTTTCACGGATAGACCCCGTGAAACGCTAGAAATTGGTGGGGATGTGTCTCTTGTGGCTCACGGGGCTGTTAGGGTGGCACAGAAATCCCTCGGAATGGGAAAAAACGGATCATTTTCGTGTCGCCACATTGCATGCGAACCGCATGAAACTTCCAGAGGCATTTGCAGCAGGAATGCATGTGCACTCAAAAAATGTGATATTTTTCACGGAGAGACCCCGTGAAACGCTAGAAGTGGGCGGGGATGTCTCTCTTGTGGCTCACGGGGCTGTTAGGGTGGCACAGAAATCCCTCGGAATGGGAAAACGGGTCATTTTCGTGTCGCCACATTGCATACGAACCGCATGAAACTTCCAGAGGCATTTGCAGCAGGAATGCATGTGCACTCAAAAAAGTGAATATTTCTCACGGATAGACCCCGTGATACGCTAGAAATTGGCGGGGATGTCTCTCTTGTGGCTCACGGGGCTGTTAGGGTGGCACAGAAATCCCTCGGAATGGGAAAACGGGTCATTTTCGTGTCGCCACATTGCATGCGAACCGCATGCAACTTCCAGAGGCATTTGCAGCAGAAATGCATGTGCAGTCAAAAAAATTGATATTTTTCACGGATAGACCCCGTGAAACGCTAGAAATTGGCGGGGATGTGTCTCTTGTGGCTCACGGGGCTGTTCGGGTCGCACAGAAATCCCTGGGAATGGGAAAACGGGTCATTTTCGTGTTGCCACATTGCGTACGAACCGCATGAAACTTCCAGAGGCATTTGCAGCAGGAATGCATGTGCACTCAAAAACTTCTATATGTTTCACGGATAGACCCCGTGAAACGCTAGAAATTGGCGGGGATGTGTCTCTTGTGGCTCACGGGGCTGTTAGGGTGGCACAGAACTCCCTCGGAATGGGAAAAGGGGTCATTTTCGTGTTGCCACATTGCATAGGAACGCCATGAAACTTCCAGAGGCATTTGCAGCAGAAAGGCACGTGCACTCAAAAATTTTAATATTTTTCACGCATAGACCCCGTCAAACGCTAGAAGTTGGCGGGGATGTCTCTCTTGTGGCTCACGGGGCTGTTAGGGTCGCACAGAAATGCCTCGGAATGGGAAAACGGGTCATTTTTGTGTGGCCACATTGCATAGGAACGGCATGAAACTTCCAGAGGCATTTGCAGCAGGAATGCATGTGCACTCAAAAACGTCTATATTTTTCACGGATAGACCCCGTGAAACGCTATAAATTGGCGGGGATGTCTCTCTTGTGGCTCACGGGCACTGTTAGTTAGGGTCGCACAGAAATCCCTCGGAATGGGAAACGGGGTCATTTTCGTGTTGCCACATTGCGTACGAACGGCATGAAACTTCCAGAGGCATCTGCAGCAGAAATGCATGTGCACTCAAAAACGTCTATATTTTTCACGGATAGACCCCGTGAAACGCTAGAAATTGGCGGGGATGTGTCTCTTGTGGCTCACGGGGCTGTTAGGGTCGCACAGAAATCCCTCGGAATGGGAAAACGGGTAATTTTCGTGTTGCCACAATTGGCATACGAACGGCATGAAACTTCCAGAGGCATTTGCAGCAGAAATGCATGTGCACTCAAAAACGTGAATATTTTTTCACGGATAGACCCCGTCAAACGCTCGAATTTGGCGGGGATGTTTCTCTTGTGGGTCACGGGGCTGTTCGGCTCGCACAGAACTCCCTTGGTCCACCTGATTCGTGCATACAGGCAGCAACTAAAACTCTGTAAACCTGCTGTGAGGACATCTAAACAGTGGACCAGTGAGGCTGTGGAAGATTTGCGGGCGTGCTTAGACTGTACTGACTGGGATATGTTCACGACTGCTACCAATAGTCTGGATGAACTCACAGAGGCTGTGTACATCAGCTTCTGTGAGGACAGCTGTATCCCAACACGTACCAGGGTGAACTTTAACAACAACAAGCCCTGGTTCTCAGCAAAGCTCAAAAGGTTGAGGTTGGAGAAGGAGGAAGCGTTTAGGAGTGGGGATAGAGACAGATTCAAGGAGTCGAAGAACAGGTTTAGCAAAGCGGTGAGAGAGGCTAAACGACTGTACTCAGAGACACTAAAACACCAGTTCTCTACTAACGACGCTGCTTCTGTCTGCCAAAGGGCTCAGGCACATCACCAACTACAA
>NW_027422961.1:1177500-1182500 GCF_048934315.1 Petromyzon marinus | reverse complement strand
TGCATCTTTGATAACACGGGGTGGAGTCAATAACCGTATTGTACTCCCATGCTGGTGTATCCAACGCAGATCCAGCATCATCAAGCTGGTCCCTGACTGGGATGCCGTGTATTATCGAATCCCTGCTGCCGTGCATCAATGGCAACAAGGAGTAGAGTCGGTAAGGTTACCGGATTCTCGAACTGATGTACTCCAAAAAATAAAGAATTAAAATAACAAAGTCTAATCTATATAAGTAATGTTGAATAAAGCTTATTTTTAATCTTCTTTGAAGGCAGAAAATAGTAAGGTAAAAATAAAGTCCTCTCTATGCTCTGAAGTAACATATAAAAAAAACTAGCAATAAAAAAAAATAAAAAATAAAAATACCAAGTCTTCGTCTTGGAAAATAACAAAATCTAAAAGAAAAATCTTCTTTGTGGAAAATAGTAAAATAAAAAAACCAAGTCTTCACCTTGGAAAATAACAAAATCTAATCTAAAACATCTTAAATAAAGCTTGTCTGTAGTCTTCTTTGTAGGCAGAAAATAGTACGTTACAGGACTCTCAAACTGATGTATTCCAAAAATAAAGAATTAAAATAACAAAGTCTAATCTATATAAGCGCTCTTGAATAAAGCAGTGTAAAAAAAAAAATAGCAATATAAAAAAACCAAGTCTTCGTCTTGGAAAATAACAAAATCTAAAAGAAAAGAAAAGTCTTCTTTGTGGAAAATAGTAAAATAAAAAAAACCAAGACTTCACCTTGGAAAATAACAAAATCTAATCTAAAACATCTTAAATAAAGCTTATTTGTAATCTTCTTTGTAGGCAGAAAATAGTAAGTTACAGGACTCTCGAACTGATGTAGTCCAAAAATAAAGAATTAAAATAACAAAGTCTAATCTATATAAGTGCTCTTGAATAGGCTTCGTGTAAAAAAATAGCAATAAAAAAATACCAAGTCTTCGTCTTGGAAAATAACAAAATCTAAAAGAAAAGTCTTCTTTGTGGAAAATAGTAAAATAAAAAACCAAGACTTCACCTTGGAAAATAACAAAATCTAATCTAAAACATCTTAAATAAAGCTGGTTTGTAGTCTTCTCTCGAACTGATGTAGTGCAAAAATAAAGAATTAAAATAACAAAGTCTAATCTATATAAGTGCTCTTGAATAAAGCTTCCTGTAAAAAATAGCAAAAAAATACCAAGTCTTCGTCTTGGAAAATAACAAAATCTAAAAGAAAAGAAAAGTCTTCTTTGTGGAAAATAGTAAAATAAAAAAAACCAAGACTTCACCTTGGAAAATAACAAAATCTAATCTAAAACATCTTAAATAAAGCTTATTTCTAATCTTCTTTGTAGGCAGAAAATAGTAAGTTACAGGACTCTCGAACCGATGTAGTCCAAAAATAAAGAATTAAAATAACAAAGTCTAATCTATATAAGTGCTCTTGAATAAGCTTCGTGTAAAAAATAGCAATATAATAAAAATACCAAGTCTTCGTCTTGGAAAATAACAAAATCTAAAAGAAAGGTCTTCTTTATGGAAAATAGTAAAATAAGAATACCAAGACTTCACCTTGGAAAATAACAAAACCATCTTGAAAAAAGCTTATTTTTAATCTTCTTTGTAGGCAGAAAATAGTAAGGCGAAAATAAAGTCCCCTCTAAGCTCTAAAGTAACAAATACGACGTGTTAAAAAAAAAAAAAACTAACAATAAAAAAAAGAACCAAGACTCCGTCTTGGAAACTAACAATCTAAATTGTGGAAAATAGTAAAATGAAATAAAAACCGACTTCACCTTCGAAAATAACAAAATCAATCTAAAACAAATGACATCTTAAAACAAAACTATTATTTGTTTCGGAGGTTGTCTATGACTGTTCATAGACCGCATAATTTCCACAGAACATTCTCAGAATATCAAGAGAGAAAAGCAGCGTTCTGCGGGAAATCATCTTGGCCAGTGATGTCGTTCTGGGTTTGGTCAGGCCCAGGGAGGTAAGTACCTCGTTATTCTCAAGGGGCCACTTTCCTCTTGCCCCAACCGGGAATCCAAAGAATGTGACCTTGCTAGCCTTCGTCAGCACTTTGACTTGATCACCAAGAGGGGTATAGTACGAAACTTTGTGCGAGGCAGCATCTGACAAGGTATTCTTTGAAAGCTCAAAACGGACGGTGACATCGATCACAACCGCCTCCTCATCTTTTGCAAACACGAGGTCAGGCTTTCTCATCTCTCCCGTCTCGGATATGAACCGTGGCTCTTTGTATACAGACCAGCCCAATCTAGCCGCTTCGTCTGCCAGAATGTTACTGATCTTGTTATGTCGCGCAATTCTTGCTTTCTGTACTGCAGGACATTGACCGAGAATGTGCGAAAGGGACTCGAGTCTGGCAGAGCATTTCCTGCAGGAACGTAAGGCCCCATCTCTGCCTCTGTTCAAGCTTTCTCTTGTTGGGTAAATATTTGCCCTTAGTTGTAGTGCTGCGATAAAGAAGCATTGTTTAAAGCCGCACCATGGCCTCAACCAAGCATTACTGATTCTATCATGCGCAAAGTTTACAATGCCCCTTCCTTGAACCGGCTTTTCGCACCATCTCTGAAATTCATGCTCCCTCCAATCGCAGGGTCTCGGATATACAGGTTCTTTTGACACCGAGTCCCTGAGAACGAATGTTGGGATTGCATCACTGTCACCCCCTGCTCGTACCCACAAATTACGGTATTCTTCCTCCATACCCTGCGAGGACACAATATTACGGGTGATAGCATCGGACGAGTTTGCTATACGTTGCAGCCTTCTAACTTGAACCGAAGGGATTGTTTTTTCCAGTTTCAAGATGGCAAGGCCTCCGTCTCGGGCTCTGGCATATAACAGTCCATCACAAGTTGAAGCGGGAAGGTGGAGCCATCCTTTTACCGCCTTTCTAATCTCTTGGTCCAACCCACGGAGAGTTGATTGCTTGCAGTCCGAGTGGTCTGCAGGATATAACAATCTGGGTAGGGCATAGGCATTGAGTAGTTCAACCTTCTGAGTTGGCTTCAGAGGCGCCTCATCGATTTTCGAGATCCATGTCTTTAGCTGACAATGTAGATCAGGCTGTATAGTGCCAGTCCAAGGGCCAATTTTCAGACCAAGGTATTTCGTTGATTCATCAGGTTGGATCATATGGACATCTTTATTTTTGATAGTCCATGGGTCGCAGTTGTTCACCGTATATGAATCTTTGGTTGGGCTTATCATGAAGCCCTGGCACTTTCTGGCCTGAACCTCCAATCCCGATAGCCCACAAAATGATTCCAAGATCGCTAGATTGGCGGCCATACCAACCCAAGATTCGCTCACCAACACCAAATCATCAGCAAACGCAAGAGCTGTCACGTGGTCGGTATCAATGGAGTACCCAACTCCGTGTGACTCTAGGGTGCATATCAAAGGGTCCATGGCAAGATTGAAGAGCAGGGGTGACATGGGGTCACCCTGTTTGACACCAACACGTATGCTAATTTCTCGAGTCGACTCGCCATTGCTTTTGAACGAGGTCGTACACCGATCGTAGGCGTTCTGGATGATGCCCACCACGTGTTCATCTACTTTCTTGTGCCTTAACACCCATAAAATATGAGCATGCGAAACCGAGTCAAAAGCTTTCGCTATGTCGATAAACATGACAGCCAACGGCCTGTGCAATTTCTTAGCATGTCTCATAAGGTCCTGTAGCACCTTAAGATTTTCAGAGCAGCCAGATGCCGCTATAAAACCACGCTGCCTTGGGTTTAAGGGACAAGCACGAGCAAGACGTGCAGTCATTATTCTGGAAAATAATCTCAGAATCATTGAACCGATCGTTATTGGTCTCCAGTTCCCCAATTCTTTCAGCTTTTCATCGTCCATAACCTTAGGAATAAGAATCGTCCTATTCTTTTTCAACTCTTTGGGAATAATTCCTGTAATCATCCATGCATTAAATAGGGCTGTCAGTGTCCGACCCTCGGGGTCGGCAGCACAGATTGCAGCCCTTGTTAGGCCATCTGGCCCAGCTGCTGACGTTGGTTTAATGGCCCGTATGGCAGTCTGAACTTCCTCCACCGAAATTAGGGGCTCAAAGTATTCGTTATTTGCAACACCTGATGACTTAAATTGGCCCAGGCCATTGAATGGCAACACCTTCTCCCATTTTTCGCAGTAAAAACGATATACATCTGCGTTCGGGATTCGGCATTCATGACGTTCAGTGCCATCCAGGACTAAGGACGCAAGAAGAGAGCGGTTCTTAAAGAAGAGCTTCTGGTGCTTCATGAAGCTTCCTCGTTTTTCCGCTCTCTTCTTCATCCAAGATCGTGTGGGTAATATCCTGGGTTTAATAATGTCGTTCTCGGGTTTTGAACGTTTGCCTTTGTTTTTCACCAATCTCATCGGACAAAGCATCAATGCTGTGGCAGTTTCTACGAGGGCATCATGTTGGCCCTCGCCGTTAAGCCAAGCCTTTATTGCCTCCATTGCAGGCTTTTCCAGGGTCCCAGAATTCTCATTCGTAAGCCGCGCAGCTGCTTGAGCGAGTATGGATGAAGTCCCCGTTGTTACATTTGGTGGGGGAGACAATGTCTCAAGAGGCCTAGAAGAAAAATGTAAGCTGTCTGACATGGGGGCCCCTGTCTTTTTACTTAGGTCCCGTCTCTTGTCAGAGACTTGCTTGTTGGTCTTAGTCCCAAGCGCTTCAGCAATGATCTTATTGATATTCTTTTTCCCCTGAAACTGCAACTCTAGAAGGGCCAGCTGTTCTACTTCCTTCAAAGACCAGCAGCTACGGTGTACCCCTCTCTGCGAGGTACCCTTTATACCATCTTTAATCCTTTCCTCATTACGGGTGACTGGGTGAGCATGCCTCTTGTGCTGCGAAAGGCCACTTAGAGTTGCAAAGCGTGCCTGGCAACATTCACAGACCATTGGTAAGCTTTCCTCAGTTAACTTTATTCCCCCACATTTGGGGGCATGACAGGCAATCGATCGGT
>NW_027422961.1:1167500-1170000 GCF_048934315.1 Petromyzon marinus | reverse complement strand
AAAACGGGTCATTTTCGTGTCGCCACATTGCATGCGAACCGCATGAAACTTCCAGAGGCATTTGCAGCAGGAATGCATGTGCACTCAAAAAATGTGATATTTTTCACGGAGAGACCCCGTGAAACGCTAGAAGTGGGCGGGGATGTCTCTCTTGTGGCTCACGGGGCTGTTAGGGTGGCACAGAAATCCCTCGGAATGGGAAAACGGGTCATTTTCGTGTCGCCACATTGCATACGAACCGCATGAAACTTCCAGAGGCATTTGCAGCAGGAATGCATGTGCACTCAAAAAAGTGAATATTTCTCACGGATAGACCCCGTGATACGCTAGAAATTGGCGGGGATGTCTGTCTTGTGGCTCACGGGGCTGTTAGGGTGGCACAGAAATCCCTCGGAATGGGAAAACGGGTCATTTTCGTGTCGCCACATTGCATGCGAACCGCATGCAACTTCCAGAGGCATTTGCAGCAGAAATGCATGTGCAGTCAAAAAAAATTGATATTTTTCACGGATAGACCCCGTGAAACGCTAGAAATTGGCGGGGATGTGTCTCTTGTGGCTCACGGGGCTGTTCGGGTCGCACAGAAATCCCTGGGAATGGGAAAACGGGTCATTTTCGTGTCGCCACATTGCGTACGAACCGCATGAAACTTCCAGAGGCATTTGCAGCAGGAATGCATGTGCACTCAAAAACTTCTATATGTTTCACGGATAGACCCCGTGAAACGCTAGAAATTGGCGGGGATGTGTCTCTTGTGGCTCACGGGGCTGTTAGGGTGGCACAGAACTCCCTCGGAATGGGAAAAGGGGTCATTTTCGTGTTGCCACATTGCATAGGAACGCCATGAAACTTCCAGAGGCATTTGCAGCAGAAAGGCACGTGCACTCAAAAATTTTAATATTTTTCACGCATAGACCCCGTCAAACGCTAGAAGTTGGCGGGGATGTCTCTCTTGTGGCTCACGGGGCTGTTAGGGTCGCACAGAAATGCCTCGGAATGGGAAAACGGGTCATTTTTGTGTGGCCACATTGCATAGGAACGGCATGAAACTTCCAGAGGCATTTGCAGCAGGAATGCATGTGCACTCAAAAACGTCTATATTTTTCACGGATAGACCCCGTGAAACGCTATAAATTGGCGGGGATGTCTCTCTTGTGGCTCACGGGCGCTGTTAGTTAGGGTCGCACAGAAATCCCTCGGAATGGGAAAAGGGGTCATTTTCGTGTTGCCACATTGCGTACGAACGGCATGAAACTTCCAGAGGCATCTGCAGCAGAAATGCATGTGCACTCAAAAACGTCTATATTTTTCACGGATAGACCCCGTGAAACGCTAGAAATTGGCGGGGATGTGTCTCTTGTGGCTCACGGGGCTGTTAGGGTCGCACAGAAATCCCTCGGAATGGGAAAACGGGTCATTTTCGTGTTGCCACAATTGGCATACGAACGGCATGAAACTTCCAGAGGCATTTGCAGCAGAAATGCATGTGCACTCAAAAACGTGAATATTTTTTCACGGATAGACCCCGTCAAACGCTCGAATTTGGCGGGGATGTTTCTCTTGTGGGTCACGGGGCTGTTCGGCTCGCACAGAACTCCCTTGGTCCACCTGATTCGTGCATACAGGCAGCAACTAAAACTCTGTAAACCTGCTGTGAGGACATCTAAACAGTGGACCAGTGAGGCTGTGGAAGATTTGCGGGCGTGCTTAGACTGTACTGACTGGGATATGTTCACGACTGCTACCAATAGTCTGGATGAACTCACAGAGGCTGTGTACATCAGCTTCTGTGAGGACTGCTGTATCCCAACACGTACCAGGGTGAACTTTAACAACAACAAGCCCTGGTTCTCAGCAAAGCTCAAAAGGTTGAGGTTGGAGAAGGAGGAAGCGTTTAGGAGTGGGGATAGAGACAGATTCAAGGAGTCGAAGAACAGGTTTAGCAAAGCGGTGAGAGAGGCTAAACGACTGTACTCAGAGACACTAAAACACCAGTTCTCTACTAACGACGCTGCTTCTGTCTGCCAAAGGGCTCAGGCACATCACCAACTACAAACCCAGAGCGCCCCACACCACTAACGACTCCCGCCTAGCCAACGACCTGAACGAGTTCTACCGTAGATTTGAAAGACAATTGGACTGTCCTGAACCACCCCTTCCCACCCAAGAGGCCCCATCCCCCACCCATACTACAGAAACGACTCTCTCCTTTCAGGAGGGAGAAGTTAATGGGCTTTTCAAGAGGCAGAATCCACGCAAAGCAGCCGGGCCGGACTCTGTCTCTCCAGCCACCCTCAGGCACTGCGCTGACCAGCTGTCTCCGGTGTTCACCAACATCTTTAACACCTCCCTGGAGACATGCCATGTACCAGCCTGTCTCAAGTTCTCCACCATCATCGCTGTGCCCAAAAAGCTAAGGCCAACAGGACTAAATGATTACAGACCGGTCGCCCTTACATCTGTGGTAATGAAGTCTTTTGAGCACCTGCTCCTGGCACAC
>NW_027422961.1:1160000-1162500 GCF_048934315.1 Petromyzon marinus | reverse complement strand
TAATCTTCTTTGTAGGCAGAAAATAGTAAGTTACAGGACTCTCGAACTGATGTAGTCCAAAAATAAAGAATTAAAATAACAAAGTCTAATCTATATAAGTGCTCTTGAATAAGCTTCGTGTAAAAAATAGCAATATAATAAAAATACCAAGTCTTCGTCTTGGAAAATAACAAAATCTAAAAGAAAGGTCTTCTTTATGGAAAATAGTAAAATAAGAATACCAAGACTTCACCTTGGAAAATAACAAAACCATCTTGAAAAAAGCTTATTTTTAATCTTCTTTGTAGGCAGAAAATAGTAAGGCGAAAATAAAGTCCCCTCTAAGCTCTAAAGTAACAAATACGACGTGTTAAAAAAAAAAAACTAACAATAAAAAAAGAACCAAGACTTCGTCTTGGAAAATAACAATCTAAATTGTGGAAAATAGTAAAATGAAATAAAAACCGACTTCACCTTTGAAAATAACAAAATCAATCTAAAACAAATGACATCTTAAAACAAAACTATTATTTGTTTCGGAGGTTGTCTATGACTGTTCATAGACCGCATAATTTCCACAGAACATTCTCAGAATATCAAGAGAGAAAAGCAGCGTTCTGCGGGAAATCATCTTGGCCAGTGATGTCGTTCTGGGTTTGGTCAGGCCCAGGGAGGTAAGTACCTCGTTATTCTCAAGGGGCCACTTTCCTCTTGCCCCAACCGGGAATCCAAAGAATGTGACCTTGCTAGCCTTCGTCAGCACTTTGACTTGATCACCAAGAGGGGTATAGTACGAAACTTTGTGCGAGGCAGCATCTGACAAGGTATTCTTTGAAAGCTCAAAACGGACGGTGACATCGATCACAACCGCCTCCTCATCTTTTGCAAACACGAGGTCAGGCTTTCTCATCTCTCCCGTCTCGGATATGAACCGTGGCTCTTTGTATACAGACCAGCCCAATCTAGCCGCTTCGTCTGCCAGAATGTTACTGATCTTGTTATGTCGCGCAATTCTTGCTTTCTGTACTGCAGGACATTGACCGAGAATGTGCGAAAGGGACTCGAGTCTGGCAGAGCATTTCCTGCAGGAACGTAAGGCCCCATCTCTGCCTCTGTTCAAGCTTTCTCTTGTTGGGTAAATATTTGCCCTTAGTTGTAGTGCTGCGATAAAGAAGCATTGTTTAAAGCCGCACCATGGCCTCAACCAAGCATTACTGATTCTATCATGCGCAAAGTTTACAATGCCCCTTCCTTGAACCGGCTTTTCGCACCATCTCTGAAATTCATGCTCCCTCCAATCGCAGGGTCTCGGATATACAGGTTCTTTTGACACCGAGTCCCTGAGAACGAATGTTGGGATTGCATCACTGTCACCCCCTGCTCGTACCCACAAATTACGGTATTCTTCCTCCATACCCTGCGAGGACACAATATTACGGGTGATAGCATCGGACGAGTTTGCTATACGTTGCAGCCTTCTAACTTGAACCGAAGGGATTGTTTTTTCCAGTTTCAAGATGGCAAGGCCTCCGTCTCGGGCTCTGGCATATAACAGTCCATCACAAGTTGAAGCGGGAAGGTGGAGCCATCCTTTTACCGCCTTTCTAATCTCTTGGTCCAACCCACGGAGAGTTGATTGCTTGCAGTCCGAGTGGTCTGCAGGATATAACAATCTGGGTAGGGCATAGGCATTGAGTAGTTGAACCTTCTGAGTTGGCTTCAGAGGTGCCTCATCGATTTTCGAGATCCATGTCTTTAGCTGACAATGTAGATCAGGCTGTATAGTGCCAGTCCAAGGGCCAATTTTCAGACCAAGGTATTTCGTTGATTCATCAGGTTGGATCATATGGACATCTTTATTTTTGATATTCCATGGGTCGCAGTTGTTCACCGTATATGAATCTTTGGTTGGGCTTATCATGAAGCCCTGGCACTTTCTGGCCTGAACCTCCAATCCCGATAGCCCACAAAATGATTCCAAGATCGCTAGATTGGCGGCCATACCAACCCAAGATTCGCTCACCAACACCAAATCATCAGCAAACGCAAGAGCTGTCACGTGGTCGGTATCAATGGAGTACCCAACTCCGTGTGACTCTAGGGTGCATATCAAAGGGTCCATGGCAAGATTGAAGAGCAGGGGTGACATGGGGTCACCCTGTTTGACACCAACACGTATGCTAATTTCTCGAGTCGACTCGCCATTGCTTTTGAACGAGGCCGTACACCGATCGTAGGCGTTCTGGATGATGCCCACCACGTGTTCATCTACTTTCTTGTGCCTTAACACCCATAAAATATGAGCATGCGAAACCGAGTCAAAAGCTTTCGCTATGTCGATGAACATGACAGCCAACGGCCTGTGCAATTTCTTAGCATGTCTCATAAGGTCCTGTAGCACCTTAAGATTTTCAGAGCAGCCAGATGCCGCTATAAAACCACGCTGCCTTGGGTTTAAGGGACAAGCACGAGCAAGACGTGCAGTCATTATTCTGGAAAATAATCTCAGAATCATTGAACC
>NW_027422961.1:1125000-1127500 GCF_048934315.1 Petromyzon marinus | reverse complement strand
ATGGGAAAACGGGTCATTTTCGTGTCGCCACATTGCATGCGAACCGCATGAAACTTCCAGAGGCATTTGCAGCAGAAATGCATGTGCAGTCAAAAAATTGAATATTTTTCACGGATAGACCCCGTGAAACGCTAGAAATTGGCGGGGATGTGTCTCTTGTGGCTCACGGGGCTGTTAGGGTGGCACAGAAATCCCTCGGAATGGGAAAAAACGGGTCATTTTCGTGTCGCCACATTGCATGCGAACCGCATGAAACTTCCAGAGGCATTTGCAGCAGGAATGCATGTGCACTCAAAAAATGTGATATTTTTCACGGAGAGACCCCGTGAAACGCTAGAAGTGGGCGGGGATGTCTCTCTTGTGGCTCACGGGGCTGTTAGGGTGGCACAGAAATCCCTCGGAATGGGAAAAAACGGGTCATTTTCGTGTCGCCACATTGCATGCGAACCGCATGAAACTTCCAGAGGCATTTGCAGCAGGAATGCATGTGCACTCAAAAAATGTTATATTTTTCACGGAGAGACCCCGTGAAACGCTAGAAGTGGGCGGGGATGTCTCTCTTGTGGCTCACGGGGCTGTTAGGGTGGCACAGAAATCCCTCGGAATGGGAAAACGGGTCATTTTCGTGTCGCCACATTGCATACGAACCGCATGAAACTTCCAGAGGCATTTGCAGCAGGAATGCATGTGCACTCAAAAAAGTGAATATTTCTCACGGATAGACCCCGTGATACGCTAGAAATTGGCGGGGATGTCTCTCTTGTGGCTCACGGGGCTGTTAGGGTGGCACAGAAATCCCTCGGAATGGGAAAACGGGTCATTTTCGTGTTGCCACATTGCGTACGAACCGCATGAAACTTCCAGAGGCATTTGCAGCAGGAATGCATGTGCACTCAAAAACTTCTATATGTTTCACGGATAGACCCCGTGAAACGCTAGAAATTGGCGGGGATGTGTCTCTTGTGGCTCACGGGGCTGTTAGGGTGGCACAGAACTCCCTCGGAATGGGAAAAGGGGTCATTTTCGTGTTGCCACATTGCATAGGAACGCCATGAAACTTCCAGAGGCATTTGCAGCAGAAAGGCACGTGCACTTAAAAATTTTAATATTTTTCACGCATAGACCCCGTCAAACGCTAGAAGTTGGCGGGGATGTCTCTCTTGTGGCTCACGGGGCTGTTAGGGTCGCACAGAAATGCCTCGGAATGGGAAAACGGGTCATTTTTGTGTGGCCACATTGCATAGGAACGGCATGAAACTTCCAGAGGCATTTGCAGCAGGAATGCATGTGCACTCAAAAACGTCTATATTTTTCACGGATAGACCCCGTGAAACGCTATAAATTGGCGGGGATGTCTCTCTTGTGGCTCACGGGCGCTGTTAGTTAGGGTCGCACAGAAATCCCTCGGAATGGGAAAAGGGGTCATTTTCGTGTTGCCACATTGCGTACGAACGGCATGAAACTTCCAGAGGCATCTGCAGCAGAAATGCATGTGCACTCAAAAACGTCTATATTTTTCACGGATAGACCCCGTGAAACGCTAGAAATTGGCGGGGATGTGTCTCTTGTGGCTCACGGGGCTGTTAGGGTCGCACAGAAATCCCTCGGAATGGGAAAACGGGTCATTTTCGTGTTGCCACAATTGGCATACGAACGGCATGAAACTTCCAGAGGCATTTGCAGCAGAAATGCATGTGCACTCAAAAACGTGAATATTTTTTCACGGATAGACCCCGTCAAACGCTCGAATTTGGCGGGGATGTTTCTCTTGTGGGTCACGGGGCTGTTCGGCTCGCACAGAACTCCCTTGGTCCACCTGATTCGTGCATACAGGCAGCAACTAAAACTCTGTAAACCTGCTGTGAGGACATCTAAACAGTGGACCAGTGAGGCTGTGGAAGATTTGCGGGCGTGCTTAGACTGTACTGACTGGGATATGTTCACGACTGCTACCAATAGTCTGGATGAACTCACAGAGGCTGTGTACATCAGCTTCTGTGAGGACTGCTGTATCCCAACACGTACCAGGGTGAACTTTAACAACAACAAGCCCTGGTTCTCAGCAAAGCTCAAAAGGTTGAGGTTGGAGAAGGAGGAAGCGTTTAGGAGTGGGGATAGAGACAGATTCAAGGAGTCGAAGAACAGGTTTAGCAAAGCGGTGAGAGAGGCTAAACGACTGTACTCAGAGACACTAAAACACCAGTTCTCTACTAACGACGCTGCTTCTGTCTGCCAAAGGGCTCAGGCACATCACCAACTACAAACCCAGAGCGCCCCACACCACTAACGACTCCCGCCTAGCCAACGACCTGAACGAGTTCTACCGTAGATTTGAAAGACAATTGGACTGTCCTGAACCACCCCTTCCCACCCAAGAGGCCCCATCCCCCACCCATACTACAGAAACGACTCTCTCCTTTCAGGAGGGAGAAGTTAATGGGCTTTTCAAGAGGCAGAATCCACGCAAAGCAGCCGTGCCGGACTCTGTCTCTCCAGCCAC
>NW_027422961.1:1112500-1115000 GCF_048934315.1 Petromyzon marinus | reverse complement strand
GGGCGCTCTGGGTTTGTAGTTGGTGATGTGCCTGAGCCCTTTGGCAGACAGAAGCAGCGTCGTTAGTAGAGAACTGGTGTTTTAGTGTCTCTGAGTACAGTCGTTTAGCCTCTCTCACCGCTTTGCTAAACCTGTTCTTCGACTCCTTGAATCTGTCTCTATCCCCACTCCTAAACGCTTCCTCCTTCTCCAACCTCAACCTTTTGAGCTTTGCTGAGAACCAGGGCTTGTTGTTGTTAAAGTTCACCCTGGTACGTGTTGGGATACAGCAGTCCTCACAGAAGCTGATGTACACAGCCTCTGTGAGTTCATCCAGACTATTGGTAGAAGTCGTGAACATATCCCAGTCAGTACAGTCTAAGCACGCCCGCAAATCTTCCACAGCCTCACTGGTCCACTGTTTAGATGTCCTCACAGCAGGTTTACAGAGTTTTAGTTGCTGCCTGTATGCACGAATCAGGTGGACCAAGGGAGTTCTGTGCGAGCCGAACAGCCCCGTGACCCACAAGAGAAACATCCCCGCCAAATTCGAGCGTTTGACGGGGTCTATCCGTGAAAAAATATTCACGTTTTTGAGTGCACATGCATTTCTGCTGCAAATGCCTCTGGAAGTTTCATGCCGTTCGTATGCCAATTGTGGCAACACGAAAATGACCCGTTTTCCCATTCCGAGGGATTTCTGTGCGACCCTAACAGCCCCGTGAGCCACAAGAGACACATCCCCGCCAATTTCTAGCGTTTCACGGGGTCTATCCGTGAAAAATATAGACGTTTTTGAGTGCACATGCATTTCTGCTGCAGATGCCTCTGGAAGTTTCATGCCGTTCGTACGCAATGTGGCAACACGAAAATGACCCCTTTTCCCATTCCGAGGGATTTCTGTGCGACCCTAACTAACAGCGCCCGTGAGCCACAAGAGAGACATCCCCGCCAATTTATAGCGTTTCACGGGGTCTATCCGTGAAAAATATAGACGTTTTTGAGTGCACATGCATTCCTGCTGCAAATGCCTCTGGAAGTTTCATGCCGTTCCTATGCAATGTGGCCACACAAAAATGACCCGTTTTCCCATTCCGAGGCATTTCTGTGCGACCCTAACAGCCCCGTGAGCCACAAGAGAGACATCCCCGCCAACTTCTAGCGTTTGACGGGGTCTATGCGTGAAAAATATTAAAATTTTTGAGTGCACGTGCCTTTCTGCTGCAAATGCCTCTGGAAGTTTCATGGCGTTCCTATGCAATGTGGCAACACGAAAATGACCCCTTTTCCCATTCCGAGGGGGCGTTCTGTGCCACCCTAACAGCCCCGTGAGCCACAAGAGACACATCCCCGCCAATTTCTAGCGTTTCACGGGGTCTATCCGTGAAACATATAGAAGTTTTTGAGTGCACATGCATTCCTGCTGCAAATGCCTCTGGAAGTTTCATGCGGTTCGTACGCAATGTGGCAACACGAAAATGACCCGTTTTCCCATTCCCAGGGATTTCTGTGCGACTCGAACAGCCCCGTGAGCCACAAGAGACACATCCCCGCCAATTTCTAGCGTTTCACGGGGTCTATCCGTGAAAAATATCAATTTTTTTTGACTGCACATGCATTTCTGCTGCAAATGCCTCTGGAAGTTGCATGCGGTTCGCATGCAATGTGGCGACACGAAAATGACCCGTTTTCCCATTCCGAGGGATTTCTGTGCCACCCTAACAGCCCCGTGAGCCACAAGAGAGACATCCCCGCCAATTTCTAGCGTATCACGGGGTCTATCCGTGAGAAATATTCACTTTTTTGAGTGCACATGCATTCCTGCTGCAAATGCCTCTGGAAGTTTCATGCGGTTCGTATGCAATGTGGCGACACGAAAATGACCCGTTTTCCCATTCCGAGGGATTTCTGTGCCACCCTAACAGCCCCGTGAGCCACAAGAGAGACATCCCCGCCCACTTCTAGCGTTTCACGGGGTCTCTCCGTGAAAAATATCACATTTTTTGAGTCCACATGCATTCCTGCTGCAAATGCCTCTGGAAGTTTCATGCGGTTCGCATGCAATGTGGCGACACGAAAATGACCCGTTTTTTCCCATTCCGAGGGATTTCTGTGCCACCCTAACAGCCCCGTGAGCCACAAGAGACACATCCCCGCCAATTTCTAGCGTTTCACGGGGTCTATCCGTGAAAAATATTCAATTTTTTGACTGCACATGCATTTCTGCTGCAAATGCCTCTGGAAGTTTCATGCGGTTCGCATGCAATGTGGCGACACGAAAATGACCCGTTTTCCCATTCCGAGGGATTTCTGTGCCACCCTAACAGCCCCGTGAGCCACAAGAGAGACATCGCCGCCAATTTCTAGCGTTTCACGGGGTCTATCCGTGAAAAATATTCACTTTTTTGACTGCACATGCATTCCTGCTGCAAATGCCTCTGGAAGTTTCATGCCGTTCGCATGCAATGTGGCAACACGAAAATGACCCGTTTGCCCATTCCGAGGGATTTCTGTGCCACCC
>NW_027422961.1:1100000-1102500 GCF_048934315.1 Petromyzon marinus | reverse complement strand
CCAGGAGCAGGCGCTCAAAAGACTTCATTACCACAGATGTAAGGGCGACCGGTCTGTAATCATTTAGTCCTGTTGGCCTTAGCTTTTTGGGCACAGCGATGATGGTGGAGGACTTGAGACAGGCTGGTACATGGCATGTCTCCAGGGAGGTGTTAAAGATGTTGGTGAACACCGGAGACAGCTGGTCAGCGCAGTGCCTGAGGGTGGCTGGAGAGACAGAGTCCGGCCCGGCTGCTTTGCGTGGATTCTGCCTCTTGAAAAGCCCATTAACTTCTCCCTCCTGAAAGGAGAGAGTCGTTTCTGTAGTATGGGTGGGGGATGGGGCCTCTTGGGTGGGAAGGGGTGGTTCAGGACAGTCCAATTGTCTTTCAAATCTACGGTAGAACTCGTTCAGGTCGTTGGCTAGGCGGGAGTCGTTAGTGGTGTGGGGCGCTCTGGGTTTGTAGTTGGTGATGTGCCTGAGCCCTTTGGCAGACAGAAGCAGCGTCGTTAGTAGAGAACTGGTGTTTTAGTGTCTCTGAGTACAGTCGTTTAGCCTCTCTCACCGCTTTGCTAAACCTGTTCTTCGACTCCTTGAATCTGTCTCTATCCCCACTCCTAAACGCTTCCTCCTTCTCCAACCTCAACCTTTTGAGCTTTGCTGAGAACCAGGGCTTGTTGTTGTTAAAGTTCACCCTGGTACGTGTTGGGATACAGCAGTCCTCACAGAAGCTGATGTACACAGCCTCTGTGAGTTCATCCAGACTATTGGTAGCAGTCGTGAACATATCCCAGTCAGTACAGTCTAAGCACGCCCGCAAATCTTCCACAGCCTCACTGGTCCACTGTTTAGATGTCCTCACAGCAGGTTTACAGAGTTTTAGTTGCTGCCTGTATGCACGAATCAGGTGGACCAAGGGAGTTCTGTGCGAGCCGAACAGCCCCGTGACCCACAAGAGAAACATCCCCGCCAAATTCGAGCGTTTGACGGGGTCTATCCGTGAAAAAATATTCACGTTTTTGAGTGCACATGCATTTCTGCTGCAAATGCCTCTGGAAGTTTCATGCCGTTCGTATGCCAATTGTGGCAACACGAAAATGACCCGTTTTCCCATTCCGAGGGATTTCTGTGCGACCCTAACAGCCCCGTGAGCCACAAGAGACACATCCCCGCCAATTTCTAGCGTTTCACGGGGTCTATCCGTGAAAAATATAGACGTTTTTGAGTGCACATGCATTTCTGCTGCAGATGCCTCTGGAAGTTTCATGCCGTTCGTACGCAATGTGGCAACACGAAAATGACCCCTTTTCCCATTCCGAGGGATTTCTGTGCGACCCTAACTAACAGCGCCCGTGAGCCACAAGAGAGACATCCCCGCCAATTTATAGCGTTTCACGGGGTCTATCCGTGAAAAATATAGACGTTTTTGAGTGCACATGCATTCCTGCTGCAAATGCCTCTGGAAGTTTCATGCCATTCCTATGCAATGTGGCCACACAAAAATGACCCGTTTTCCCATTCCGAGGCATTTCTGTGCGACCCTAACAGCCCCGTGAGCCACAAGAGAGACATCCCCGCCAACTTCTAGCGTTTGACGGGGTCTATGCGTGAAAAATATTAAAATTTTTGAGTGCACGTGCCTTTCTGCTGCAAATGCCTCTGGAAGTTTCATGGCGTTCCTATGCAATGTGGCAACACGAAAATGACCCCTTTTCCCATTCCGAGGGAGTTCTGTGCCACCCTAACAGCCCCGTGAGCCACAAGAGACACATCCCCGCCAATTTCTAGCGTTTCACGGGGTCTATCCGTGAAACATATAGAAGTTTTTGAGTGCACATGCATTCCTGCTGCAAATGCCTCTGGAAGTTTCATGCGGTTCGTACGCAATGTGGCAACACGAAAATGACCCGTTTTCCCATTCCCAGGGATTTCTGTGCGACCCGAACAGCCCCGTGAGCCACAAGAGACACATCCCCGCCAATTTCTAGCGTTTCACGGGGTCTATCCGTGAAAAATATAAAAAATTTTTGACTGCACATGCATTTCTGCTGCAAATGCCTCTGGAAGTTGCATGCGGTTCGCATGCAATGTGGCGACACGAAAATGACCCGTTTTCCCATTCCGAGGGATTTCTGTGCCACCCTAACAGCCCCGTGAGCCACAAGAGAGACATCCCCGCCAATTTCTAGCGTATCACGGGGTCTATCCGTGAGAAATATTCACTTTTTTGAGTGCACGTGCCTTTCTGCTGCAAATGCCTCTGGAAGTTTCATGGCGTTCCTATGCAATGTGGCAACACGAAAATGACCCCTTTTCCCATTCCGAGGGAGTTCTGTGCCACCCTAACAGCCCCGTGAGCCACAAGAGACACATCCCCGCCAATTTCTAGCGTTTCACGGGGTCTATCCGTGAAACATATAGAAGTTTTTGAGTGCACATGCATTCCTGCTGCAAATGCCTCTGGAAGTTTCATGCGGTTCGTACGCAATGTGGCAACACGAAAATGACCCGTTTTCCCAT
>NW_027422961.1:1060000-1062500 GCF_048934315.1 Petromyzon marinus | reverse complement strand
GTGCCTGAGCCCTTTGGCAGACAGAAGCAGCGTCGTTAGTAGAGAACTGGTGTTTTAGTGTCTCTGAGTACAGTCGTTTAGCCTCTCTCACCGCTTTGCTAAACCTGTTCTTCGACTCCTTGAATCTGTCTCTATCCCCACTCCTAAACGCTTCCTCCTTCTCCAACCTCAACCTTTTGAGCTTTGCTGAGAACCAGGGCTTGTTGTTGTTAAAGTTCACCCTGGTACGTGTTGGGATACAGCAGTCCTCACAGAAGCTGATGTACACAGCCTCTGTGAGTTCATCCAGACTATTGGTAGCAGTCGTGAACATATCCCAGTCAGTACAGTCTAAGCACGCCCGCAAATCTTCCACAGCCTCACTGGTCCACTGTTTAGATGTCCTCACAGCAGGTTTACAGAGTTTTAGTTGCTGCCTGTATGCACGAATCAGGTGGACCAAGGGAGTTCTGTGCGAGCCGAACAGCCCCGTGACCCACAAGAGAAACATCCCCGCCAAATTCGAGCGTTTGACGGGGTCTATCCGTGAAAAAATATTCACGTTTTTGAGTGCACATGCATTTCTGCTGCAAATGCCTCTGGAAGTTTCATGCCGTTCGTATGCCAATTGTGGCAACACGAAAATGACCCGTTTTCCCATTCCGAGGGATTTCTGTGCGACCCTAACAGCCCCGTGAGCCACAAGAGACACATCCCCGCCAATTTCTAGCGTTTCACGGGGTCTATCCGTGAAAAATATAGACGTTTTTGAGTGCACATGCATTTCTGCTGCAGATGCCTCTGGAAGTTTCATGCCGTTCGTACGCAATGTGGCAACACGAAAATGACCCCTTTTCCCATTCCGAGGGATTTCTGTGCGACCCTAACTAACAGCGCCCGTGAGCCACAAGAGAGACATCCCCGCCAATTTATAGCGTTTCACGGGGTCTATCCGTGAAAAATATAGACGTTTTTGAGTGCACATGCATTCCTGCTGCAAATGCCTCTGGAAGTTTCATGCCGTTCCTATGCAATGTGGCCACACAAAAATGACCCGTTTTCCCATTCCGAGGCATTTCTGTGCGACCCTAACAGCCCCGTGAGCCACAAGAGAGACATCCCCGCCAACTTCTAGCGTTTGACGGGGTCTATGCGTGAAAAATATTAAAATTTTTGAGTGCACGTGCCTTTCTGCTGCAAATGCCTCTGGAAGTTTCATGGCGTTCCTATGCAATGTGGCAACACAAAAATGACCCCTTTTCCCATTCCGAGGGAGTTCTGTGCCACCCTAACAGCCCCGTGAGCCACAAGAGACACATCCCCGCCAATTTCTAGCGTTTCACGGGGTCTATCCGTGAAACATATAGAAGTTTTTGAGTGCACATGCATTCCTGCTGCAAATGCCTCTGGAAGTTTCATGCGGTTCGTACGCAATGTGGCAACACGAAAATGACCCGTTTTCCCATTCCCAGGGATTTCTGTGCGACCCGAACAGCCCCGTGAGCCACAAGAGACACATCCCCGCCAATTTCTAGCGTTTCACGGGGTCTATCCGTGAAAAATATCAATTTTTTTTGACTGCACATGCATTTCTGCTGCAAATGCCTCTGGAAGTTGCATGCGGTTCGCATGCAATGTGGCGACACGAAAATGACCCGTTTTCCCATTCCGAGGGATTTCTGTGCCACCCTAACAGCCCCGTGAGCCACAAGAGAGACATCCCCGCCAATTTCTAGCGTATCACGGGGTCTATCCGTGAGAAATATTCACTTTTTTGAGTGCACATGCATTCCTGCTGCAAATGCCTCTGGAAGTTTCATGCGGTTCGTATGCAATGTGGCGACACGAAAATGACCCGTTTTCCCATTCCGAGGGATTTCTGTGCCACCCTAACAGCCCCGTGAGCCACAAGAGAGACATCCCCGCCCACTTCTAGCGTTTCACGGGGTCTCTCCGTGAAAAATATCACATTTTTTGAGTGCACATGCATTCCTGCTGCAAATGCCTCTGGAAGTTTCATGCGGTTCGCATGCAATGTGGCGACACGAAAATGACCCGTTTTTTCCCATTCCGAGGGATTTCTGTGCCACCCTAACAGCCCCGTGAGCCACAAGAGACACATCCCCGCCAATTTCTAGCGTTTCACGGGGTCTATCCGTGAAAAATATTCAATTTTTTGACTGCACATGCATTTCTGCTGCAAATGCCTCTGGAAGTTTCATGCGGTTCGCATGCAATGTGGCGACACGAAAATGACCCGTTTTCCCATTCCGAGGGATTTCTGTGCCACCCTAACAGCCCCGTGAGCCACAAGAGAGACATCGCCGCCAATTTCTAGCGTTTCACGGGGTCTATCCGTGAAAAATATTCACTTTTTTGACTGCACATGCATTCCTGCTGCAAATGCCTCTGGAAGTTTCATGCCGTTCGCATGCAATGTGGCAACACGAAAATGACCCGTTTTCCCATTCCGAGGGATTTCTGTGCCACCCTAACAGCCCCGTGAGCCACAAGAGACACA
>NW_027422961.1:1047500-1050000 GCF_048934315.1 Petromyzon marinus | reverse complement strand
CGGTCTGTAATCATTTAGTCCTGTTGGCCTTAGCTTTTTGGGCACAACGATGATGGTGGAGGACTTGAGACAGGCTGGTACATGGCATGTCTCCAGGGAGGTGTTAAAGATGTTGGTGAACACCGGAGACAGCTGGTCAGCGCAGTGCCTGAGGGTGGCTGGAGAGACAGAGTCCGGCCCGGCTGCTTTGCGTGGATTCTGCCTCTTGAAAAGCCCATTAACTTCTCCCTCCTGAAAGGAGAGAGTCGTTTCTGTAGTATGGGTGGGGGATGGGGCCTCTTGGGTGGGAAGGGGTGGTTCAGGACAGTCCAATTGTCTTTCAAATCTACGGTAGAACTCGTTCAGGTCGTTGGCTAGGCGGGAGTCGTTAGTGGTGTGGGGCGCTCTGGGTTTGTAGTTGGTGATGTGCCTGAGCCCTTTGGCAGACAGAAGCAGCGTCGTTAGTAGAGAACTGGTGTTTTAGTGTCTCTGAGTACACTCGTTTAGCCTCTCTCACCGCTTTGCTAAACCTGTTCTTCGACTCCTTGAATCTGTCTCTATCCCCACTCCTAAACGCTTCCTCCTTCTCCAACCTCAACCTTTTGAGCTTTGCTGAGAACCAGGGCTTGTTGTTGTTAAAGTTCACCCTGGTACGTGTTGGGATACAGCAGTCCTCACAGAAGCTGATGTACACAGCCTCTGTGAGTTCATCCAGACTATTGGTAGCAGTCGTGAACATATCCCAGTCAGTACAGTCTAAGCACGCCCGCAAATCTTCCACAGCCTCACTGGTCCACTGTTTAGATGTCCTCACAGCAGGTTTACAGAGTTTTAGTTGCTGCCTGTATGCACGAATCAGGTGGACCAAGGGAGTTCTGTGCGAGCCGAACAGCCCCGTGACCCACAAGAGAAACATCCCCGCCAAATTCGAGCGTTTGACGGGGTCTATCCGTGAAAAAATATTCACGTTTTTGAGTGCACATGCATTTCTGCTGCAAATGCCTCTGGAAGTTTCATGCCGTTCGTATGCCAATTGTGGCAACACGAAAATGACCCGTTTTCCCATTCCGAGGGATTTCTGTGCGACCCTAACAGCCCCGTGAGCCACAAGAGACACATCCCCGCCAATTTCTAGCGTTTCACGGGGTCTATCCGTGAAAAATATAGACGTTTTTGAGTGCACATGCATTTCTGCTGCAGATGCCTCTGGAAGTTTCATGCCGTTCGTACGCAATGTGGCAACACGAAAATGACCCCTTTTCCCATTCCGAGGGATTTCTGTGCGACCCTAACTAACAGCGCCCGTGAGCCACAAGAGAGACATCCCCGCCAATTTATAGCGTTTCACGGGGTCTATCCGTGAAAAATATAGACGTTTTTGAGTGCACATGCATTCCTGCTGCAAATGCCTCTGGAAGTTTCATGCCGTTCCTATGCAATGTGGCCACACAAAAATGACCCGTTTTCCCATTCCGAGGCATTTCTGTGCGACCCTAACAGCCCCGTGAGCCACAAGAGAGACATCCCCGCCAACTTCTAGCGTTTGACGGGGTCTATGCGTGAAAAATATTAAAATTTTTGAGTGCACGTGCCTTTCTGCTGCAAATGCCTCTGGAAGTTTCATGGCGTTCCTATGCAATGTGGCAACACGAAAATGACCCCTTTTCCCATTCCGAGGGAGTTCTGTGCCACCCTAACAGCCCCGTGAGCCACAAGAGACACATCCCCGCCAATTTCTAGCGTTTCACGGGGTCTATCCGTGAAACATATAGAAGTTTTTGAGTGCACATGCATTCCTGCTGCAAATGCCTCTGGAAGTTTCATGCGGTTCGTACGCAATGTGGCAACACGAAAATGACCCGTTTTCCCATTCCGAGGCATTTCTGTGCGACCCTAACAGCCCCGTGAGCCACAAGAGAGACATCCCCGCCAACTTCTAGCGTTTGACGGGGTCTATGCGTGAAAAATATTAAAATTTTTGAGTGCACGTGCCTTTCTGCTGCAAATGCCTCTGGAAGTTTCATGGCGTTCCTATGCAATGTGGCAACACGAAAATGACCCCTTTTCCCATTCCGAGGGAGTTCTGTGCCACCCTAACAGCCCCGTGAGCCACAAGAGACACATCCCCGCCAATTTCTAGCGTTTCACGGGGTCTATCCGTGAAACATATAGAAGTTTTTGAGTGCACATGCATTCCTGCTGTAAATGCCTCTGGAAGTTTCATGCGGTTCGTACGCAATGTGGCAACACGAAAATGACCCGTTTTCCCATTCCGAGGGATTTCTGTGCCACCCTAACAGCCCCGTGAGCCACAAGAGAGACATCCCCGCCCACTTCTAGCGTTTCACGGGGTCTCTCCGTGAAAAATATCACATTTTTTGAGTGCACATGCATTCCTGCTGCAAATGCCTCTGGAAGTTTCATGCGGTTCGCATGCAATGTGGCGACACGAAAATGACCCGTTTTTTCCCATTCCGAGGGATTTCTGTGCCACCCTAACAGCCCCGTGAGCCACAAGAGA
>NW_027422961.1:1035000-1037500 GCF_048934315.1 Petromyzon marinus | reverse complement strand
AGGGCAGGGATGATGGTGTTGAAGGCAGAGCTGAAGTCCACAAACAGGATCCTGGCATAGGATGCTGGGGCGTCCACATGCTGTAGGGTGAAGTGGAGGGCCATGTTAACTGCGTCGTCCACAGACCTGTTGGCTCTGTAGGCAAACTGAAGGGGGTCCAGGAGAGGGTCTGTGATGGCTTTGAGGTGTGCCAGGAGCAGGCGCTCAAAAGACTTCATTACCACAGATGTAAGGGCGACCGGTCTGTAATCATTTAGTCCTGTTGGCCTTAGCTTTTTGGGCACAGCGATGATGGTGGAGGACTTGAGACAGGCTGGTACATGGCATGTCTCCAGGGAGGTGTTAAAGATGTTGGTGAACACCGGAGACAGCTGGTCAGCGCAGTGCCTGAGGGTGGCTGGAGAGACAGAGTCCGGCCCGGCTGCTTTGCGTGGATTCTGCCTCTTGAAAAGCCCATTAACTTCTCCCTCCTGAAAGGAGAGAGTCGTTTCTGTAGTATGGGTGGGGGATGGGGCCTCTTGGGTGGGAAGGGGTGGTTCAGGACAGTCCAATTGTCTTTCAAATCTACGGTAGAACTCGTTCAGGTCGTTGGCTAGGCGGGAGTCGTTAGTGGTGTGGGGCGCTCTGGGTTTGTAGTTGGTGATGTGCCTGAGCCCTTTGGCAGACAGAAGCAGCGTCGTTAGTAGAGAACTGGTGTTTTAGTGTCTCTGAGTACAGTCGTTTAGCCTCTCTCACCGCTTTGCTAAACCTGTTCTTCGACTCCTTGAATCTGTCTCTATCCCCACTCCTAAACGCTTCCTCCTTCTCCAACCTCAACCTTTTGAGCTTTGCTGAGAACCAGGGCTTGTTGTTGTTAAAGTTCACCCTGGTACGTGTTGGGATACAGCAGTCCTCACAGAAGCTGATGTAGGACGTCACAGCCTCTGTGAGTTCATCCAGACTATTGGTAGCAGTCGTGAACATATCCCAGTCAGTACAGTCTAAGCACGCCCGCAAATCTTCCACAGCCTCACTGGTCCACTGTTTAGATGTCCTCACAGCAGGTTTACAGAGTTTTAGTTGCTGCCTGTATGCACGAATCAGGTGGACCAAGGGAGTTCTGTGCGAGCCGAACAGCCCCGTGACCCACAAGAGAAACATCCCCGCCAAATTCGAGCGTTTGACGGGGTCTATCCGTGAAAAAATATTCACGTTTTTGAGTGCACATGCATTTCTGCTGCAAATGCCTCTGGAAGTTTCATGCCGTTCGTATGCCAATTGTGGCAACACGAAAATGACCCGTTTTCCCATTCCGAGGGATTTCTGTGCGACCCTAACAGCCCCGTGAGCCACAAGAGACACATCCCCGCCAATTTCTAGCGTTTCACGGGGTCTATCCGTGAAAAATATAGACGTTTTTGAGTGCACATGCATTTCTGCTGCAGATGCCTCTGGAAGTTTCATGCCGTTCGTACGCAATGTGGCAACACGAAAATGACCCCTTTTCCCATTCCGAGGGATTTCTGTGCGACCCTAACTAACAGCGCCCGTGAGCCACAAGAGAGACATCCCCGCCAATTTATAGCGTTTCACGGGGTCTATCCGTGAAAAATATAGACGTTTTTGAGTGCACATGCATTCCTGCTGCAAATGCCTCTGGAAGTTTCATGCCGTTCCTATGCAATGTGGCCACACAAAAATGACCCGTTTTCCCATTCCGAGGCATTTCTGTGCGACCCTAACAGCCCCGTGAGCCACAAGAGAGACATCCCCGCCAACTTCTAGCGTTTGACGGGGTCTATGCGTGAAAAATATTAAAATTTTTGAGTGCACGTGCCTTTCTGCTGCAAATGCCTCTGGAAGTTTCATGGCGTTCCTATGCAATGTGGCAACACGAAAATGACCCCTTTTCCCATTCCGAGGGAGTTCTGTGCCACCCTAACAGCCCCGTGAGCCACAAGAGACACATCCCCGCCAATTTCTAGCGTTTCACGGGGTCTATCCGTGAAACATATAGAAGTTTTTGAGTGCACATGCATTCCTGCTGCAAATGCCTCTGGAAGTTTCATGCGGTTCGTACGCAATGTGGCAACACGAAAATGACCCGTTTTCCCATTCCCAGGGATTTCTGTGCGACCCCAACAGCCCCGTGAGCCACAAGAGACACATCCCCGCCAATTTCTAGCGTTTCACGGGGTCTATCCGTGAAAAATATCAATTTTTTTTGACTGCACATGCATTTCTGCTGCAAATGCCTCTGGAAGTTGCATGCGGTTCGCATGCAATGTGGCGACACGAAAATGACCCGTTTTCCCATTCCGAGGGATTTCTGTGCCACCCTAACAGCCCCGTGAGCCACAAGAGAGACATCCCCGCCAATTTCTAGCGTATCACGGGGTCTATCCGTGAGAAATATTCACTTTTTTGAGTGCACATGCATTCCTGCTGCAAATGCCTCTGGAAGTTTCATGCGGTTCGTATGCAATGTGGCGACACGAAAATGACCCGTTTTCCCATTCCG